>NC_090649.1:380497567-380597567 GCF_040937935.1 Hyperolius riggenbachi | reverse complement strand
GGAAGTTTGGGATTCGTCCAAACTCTTTCCTCCGCTCCCGATATAAGCTTCCCACTGAAGAAGAAAGTGTGGTGTTTAACTGTTTGAATGCTGTTCTGCTAACAATATTTTTTTTCTGGTAGTAGGAGATTTTATACTGTAAATCTTTTAGAGCCAAGAAGTTTCATACCACTTTGCAAATGATTGTATGCTGTCTTAGGCATTAGCCATAGCTCTTTCAGTAAACAAAGACATCAAGTGACTTTTTATCAAGCAAAACATTTTTTTTTTTTTTACAATTCTACACTAACTTCAATATTGGATTATTAGCATTGCATCACCGCATGAAATGGTTGTACAAAGGCAAAAAAATAAAATAAAAAATTAGGTGCATATTAAGGCAGGATTTTGAGAGAGAAAAGCTTTTACTATCACCCCTCTTTAAAAACAGTCAACGATAAATTTGATGGCTGCAGAGCTCTCCTTTTCAAGCAGACAGACCAGAATCTGGTGCTCACTCCAAAAAGTCCCTGCCATGGCTCTGTCTAAGGGAAGTGAAAGGCAAGGCTGTAGCTAGCAAACATAAAAGCAGTTTCTGATGATCAGGCAAATATGCAATAAGTATTCAAACAGGTAAGCAGAAGTGGCAGCCACTTCTGCTGACATGTTTAATACTTACTGCATGATATTTGCCTAATCATCAGAAACAACTTTCATATTTACTAGTTGTTAACAGCAACAGTCCTTATGGAGAGTATTCTTGCAAAACATATTATAACTGGCCTGTTTTTCTATCTTCTAGTGTAGCATATTTCCAAGACATTTACTTGTACAGGGTAAGCTCTAGGCAGTGGATGTTCTCATGTTGCCCCATTTTTGGATATACAGTATTTATGTATATCGATTGAAACTAATGAAACCTACTTTATATAGATTAAATTAACCACTCAGCAACCGCTTAACGCCAGTTGGTGTCCGCAGAGTGCCCCTCCAGGACCGGCTGACGCCGATCGGCATCAAGTCCTGGGGGTAGAGATTAGCAGGGAAAGCGCACATGCACGATCGTTCCCTGCAAAGACATGAAGCGGAGCTCCATGATCAGCCTGCCAGCCCGCAATCGCCGCTGGCAGGCTGTTAAAAAAAGGAGGGAAAAGAGCCATTAAGCCTGTGGCCCTCAAGGGGTTAATGGCCTTGGGGTTCATCTTTATGTGGCTATTTTTGGGTGTAATAGTCTTAACCTAGATATTTTCTTTTTTTTTTCTTTTTTCCTTTATGGCCTCAAGTCACTAAAGGAACTACTGAATGTGATATCTGTATACTGGAGCCTTAGGCCTTTTTTTGGGGTGAGGAAGAACCATTAATATTCATAGGTAGCAACCTAAAATTGAATTCTTAAGCAATGAATAACTTGTAAAGGGGACAGGACTTTTATCAATGACCAATCACAAATAATTATATATTAAAGATACAACTTGGTTAAACAAGCACTTGCTAGGTTAAAAGAACTCAAAAAGAGGATATGCTAAATACAAAGACTTAGGCCCCATTCACACTTGCAAAACGCTAGCGCCTTTACTAGCGTTTTGCTCAGGCGATTTTTGGCAATTTTTCCGCATTCGCGGGCCCATGGGGTATTATTGCACTAGCTTTAAAAAGCGCTAGCGCTTGAGTGTTTTGCCGAAATCGCCCGCAAAGCACTTTAGTGTGAATGGGCCCTAAGGGCTGGTTCACACCGCGAGAGCTTTTATAAGCACTTGCAATTTTAAAAGCTCTTTAAATTATTTATTGCATTTATAAAGCGCCAAAATATTACATAGCTCTGGACAATAAATACATACAATGATACAAAGGATGACAGACCTCACAAGGTTATACAACATAGGCAAATAGGGTAAAAAATACATGACCATGTGATTTGGGGCGGGTTAGGTAGACCCAATAATACAAGTACAAGGCTGTCATAGGAACCGAGCCCATAATCATGTAGTGTCCACTAGGGAAGGGAGGACCCTGTCAAAGGCTTACAATCTTAGGGGGGTGGGCTAATGTAATCCTATGTGTGTTCTCACCTGAGAGATGATTTTCAAAAAAAATGACCCACAGCATTGCATTAGCTAGAGTTTTTCAAATTTTAGCGCTTACAAAGCTCTTGTGTGAAGCAGTCCTTACAACATATCATTTAGTGGTATGAAAGACCACAAGTTTTAAACATGAAACAAAAACATGCAAATTCCAGAAAAGTTAAATTATAAAAGAAATTCAATATATTTATACATACCTTGATTCAGGGAGATGACTGGTACTCGGTTTGCATTATATAAGAAAAGGTCACCAGCACTTTCCTTGCCTCCGTTTGAGCTGGAATTTAGGCTCAATGTGAGCCATAACTGTAGGAGTGACTCCAGCTAAAAAATAAATAAATTCTAATTTAGAAAAGTTTTAAGAAATAGCGATTTCTGAATAACAATAATGGGTTTGCAATTTATTATTTTGTATTTTCATAGTGCCAGCACCTTCTGTGGCGCTGTTACTAAGGAAACATGCAAACAGCCAGAATGTCTTATGGTGGCCACAAATGCTGCAAGGAAAACATTATGACTTCTATTTAGTATAAAAGCACTCCTAAGCTAGCTATGTAAAGGACATGACATTAAAAAAAAAAACACATATTATATTTAGCCAACGACTGCAATTAATGTCCCTATCACAGCAACAAACTAAATAAGCCTTGTTATCTGGGACTTCTCCCGCTTGGGGAAACTGCAATCTAAAGTACAGCTATTGTTGACTGCAGTGGCATGTTACTTGTATGTCTCTCCTTCATACATATTAACATACAAGGCCAAAATATACATACATGTTCATTTGCAAAGTTTGTGTGCTAAAGCTCAAATGTTCGTTCAATCAAGCTTTGCATATTCAACTACCATCTAAAGTAAGCATTGCACTGTAAACTGACAGTGTCAGCTTTGAGGACTACAAAGTGAAGGTTGAAATGTGTGCTAAAATAACTAAAATTCCTGTTTGTTATTGTAATAAGTTTTCGATAAACATTGAAAGTTATAAAAAAAAAAAAAAGTGGTCAGTGAGATCAATTTTACAGAAAATTTGTTAAGAAAAATAAAAGCTAAAGGCGATAATACATCTGCAAACTGTATGCATTTAATATGTAAAAAGATCCTTCAATTTCAAATCAGAGCTTTATCCATGCTCCCTCCTCTCACACACAGTGAGAACATACATTCTCCTGCTACTTGTTGTCTGCTAGGTCCCTATCACTTAACATCTTTAACTGGCTCCTCCTCAAATATTCTCCAGAAAAAAAAACGTTGCTGTGCGCAAGCACTTTAGCAAGCTCGAGTTCTGAACTGCACATGCCCAGTAAAAGAAAGTGTTTCTGCATGAAAGAAGTGCACAAGCACTTTCTTTCAGTGGTCATTCATGGATCCAAACTGCCCAGTTCAGAACTGCTTATTCACCACACATTGAACATCCAGGAACTAGAGGGACCAACAGACAACGAGCATCAGGGGGGTGAGTAGTGGATACTCTAGCCCCTAGGTTCTCAACGTGTGGTACGCATACCCCAGGGGGTACTTCTGATGGTTCCAAGGGGTACTCGGGCTTGATATATTTAAACAAGAATAACAAATTGAGAGTTTTAATAAATGATAAATCTTATTTAAACAACACCAAATTAGTAATTTAGTTAATTAAAAGCAATAGAAAATGCTTGGAAATTGTTTAGAACCAATTATGTACTACGATTAAATATATATTTGTCAAGGGGTACTTGTGATAATGTTTACTATGCTGGGGGGTACTTGGCGAGTACAGGGTTTTAAAAGGGGTACATACCAATCGAATGTTGAGAAACACTGCTCTAGCCCACCGTGTTTTATATTTAAAGTTTAGGCACATTTCAGGCGTGCTTTAATTCAATGCATAAAGTTAAATGCATTAAAGTGATCCTTAACTGAAAAAAAAAAATAAATTAAGAGTTTCATTTACCTGGGGCTTGGACCAGCCCCCTGCTGACTACCTGTGCCTGCGGCGCGCCGAACAGATCGTCCATTCTCCCACAGCGGCTTACTTTCGGTTCTGCCGACAGATGTCGGCGTTCCACTATGCCTGCGTGGCCCTTGCCATGCATATCTTCGTAAGCATTCACGCCACCAAACACGTCCTGCGCAGGTGCAGTAAGAGGTTCTCTCTTTATGGTGCCTGTGCAGGACGCGTTCAATGACGTGAATGCTTACAAGGAAATGCGTGGCAAGGGCCGCCCAGGTGTAGTGGACCGCTGACTGATCAGTTGGCATACCCGAAAGTAAGCTGAGGCGGGGGAACAGAGGATCGGTTCGGCACGCTGTGGACACAAGACGACACAGTGGGGGGCTGGTCCAAGCCCCAGGTAAGTGAAACTCTTACCTTTTGTTCAGTTAAGGATAACTAACTGCGACACAATGCAAGATATGGCGGAAGGTCTCAAAAAGATTATGAGCTTTGACATGGAGCTGAATTTATTATCTGAAACCCAGCTTGGAATACTTTACGAGATTAGTTAGGGCCAGTTCAGTTGATTCCAGAGTCGGCTCAAATGATGGGAAAAACAGGGGAAAAAATAGTGTTTGGACAGATGGTGGTAAATGGCAGGAAACAATGGTACCAGATGGTCAAAGGTCCATGGCTTATGCACATTTAAAAAGTGATGTATATAAGCCATAGACCTTCGACCATCTGCATGTGATTGTTAATTCAGTGTTAGATACAATAGATAAAGGGACATATACAAATTGTCAAGTGTCCAACCTGAACATGATGCACTTGCAGCATAGAAAAGAGCTTGTTGAAACAGGCACTCAGCATTGGAATGGAAGACGACTGAACAATTAGCTGGTTTGCCTGACTGGCAGCATGCAACCCCCGTAACAATGAGTCGTCTGTACCACTGGAAGGCTGTGATACTGAGGGGAAAAAAACAAAACAAATATCCATTAACATTTCAGACCATATTACAGAGCTTCTGCAGAAAAGTTCAGCTACCTCAGCTCTCCTTGTCAACACCATAAGATAAATAACACTGCATGATAATGTATTGTGAAAGAAAACATGAAGCAGGCCATTGCTGAACTTATAGGCCAGTGATCTGCAAACTTGGCTCTCCAGCTGTTAAGGAACTACAAGTTCCTTGACAGCTGGAGAGCCAAGTTTTCAGATCATTGTTAAAGGCTCTCTCATGATCCGCTAGCTTTAACACTCTAGAACCTGAATCCAGTCATTAAATAAAAAAAAAAAATCATAACATATTGGCCAATATGCATTTAACTTTTTCTCCTCAGTTTTCTCCTATTGATATTTACAAATTTGTCAATAAAATGCTTTTCACACCACAATCAAGCAAAAATAAATAAAAAATAAATAAATAAAAAAATGCTCAAAATAATTTTGATAGTCCTTTTCCAACTATTTTTTGGTATTTTTTTCAATTGCAAAATCATGCAAAGGTATTCTAAATAGAAGATGAAAATGTATCTACTAGGAGAAAACTCAGGGGAGAAAGTAATTGCATATGGTCCCTTGAGTCAATAAGGTAGTCCTATTCCAGGCACAAGTTCAAGTGAACCTCCGGACTAAAAATCTACTCAGCAGAACTGAAAAGGCTTGGTGTTTCTATAACAGTTTCACAGCATCAGAACTTTGTTTTTCTTACCAAAGCATCATTTTTAGCTGCATTTTTATCTAAGCTCCACCCATCAAAGAAAAAAAGCCCAGGCTTTTTTTTCCCCTGATGCTGTGCAGAGCATGATGGGATTGTCTATGTTGTTTACGTTGCCTAGCAACTGGGAGAGGTGCTCAGGACACAGGACAGTTGGAACTGTGTCTCATGCTCCCTTGTCACCTCCTTTCAAACAAAAAGATGGCTGCCATCATGGAATCAAACATTTGCCTGTTCTTTTAAAACGGGGTGGGTAAGAGATTATATTACCTATTTTAATTAACATAACTAATGTAACTTAATGACAGTATGTTTGTTTAGGCTGGAGTTCCTCTTTAATGGGGGTATTTTTGCTGACGTTAGAAGAAAAGATTTAGACAGCACTGTTCTTCTGAAAGCAAATTCAAAAGATTACTTTGGGACTTGCTTCTTTGCTTCATCACCGATAATGGTTTACGTATGGTGGCTCTTTTGTCTAATGGGAAACAGGGTTGGTTGTAGTAACAATGGAAACCCTGGGAAAAATTAACCCAGTGTCCCCATCGCCCCCCCCCCCCCCCCCCACCAAAAAGCAGCATTAGGGGCCTTTTGTTGCAGCCAAATTTCACCCCAGAGAGCCTGAGCTTGCTGCTATCAGTCTGTAGTTCCATGCACTCCCTGACTTCATCCTCACGGGCTCCTCTCCTCCGTGACATGGCGCATGTTATTACACAATAACATGCTGGGGGTCACAGAGAAGATGCAGCCAGTGGTGGAAGATGGGAATAAACTGAGCCATAGACTAAAAGGGGAGTTTTCCTGTCAGCACAGGTGAGGCGCTACTAAGTCAAAGACTCGGCAGAGGACCCGGGAAGCAACAGTTAAGTTGGGGAGAAGACATCTTGAGGGCCCCTACAGGCTCCAGGGCAATTGCTCCCAATGCCTCTATGGCAGCGGCGGCCCTGATGAGGAAATATCTGCAGCTTAGAATTTACTGGTCACTCGGGCATCTTGGTTCCTTAATTTTTTCCCCCCCACCCTTCATTTTCCTAATGTAGTTTTCCAAGGTATAGTATGCATACCTCAGTGATTGGCTGAGAGGGTTTTTGAGCTTGGTGCAGTCAATAGGTTTTGAAATCAAACAGGATAAATCATATATAAACAAGCCAGAAAAAGTGTATTTCACTTAACTGAGAGAAAAAGGGAAAGCAGTTATACAAACTATGGACTACTCTTTACAAATATATGTGTGTCAAAGGGTACATTATAAGAAGCAGTTAGCCACAAGAGGGGATCCATGGTAAGGAGAGTCATGAATAAATGGGTACATTCTTTAACCATTTTAAGTAACAATGGTCTAAAACCTGGTACACACAAATGTGACTGGCCAATGATTTGATGGAATAATCTGTTCAAAGTATTTAAGGTCAGTTTACCCTCATCCTACATCAAGCTGATAAAATTGGCCAGTCATTACCCAATCAAAATTGGATGCATGTACCAGGTTTAACACAGAGATTGGGCGCTGTACTTTAGGCGTCACATGTCTCAGTGTGTGGTATGAAATCAATTGGAAGTCTGACTGTAGGCAATGGTCAGTATAATACAACCGTGTTATGAGCTATGCTGCTGTCATTTGCAGGGCTGTGGAGTCGGTCCAAAAATCCACCGACTCCGACTCCTCAGTTTAGGATTCCACCGACTCCGACTCCTCTAATTTGCATATTACAATTTTGTTGATTAAAAGTATGTAACATGAAATTCGTCTCTTAACTGCCAAAGCTTAGGAATTTTACAAGACAACTGAAGTGAGAAGGATATGTAGACTACTATATTTATTCCCTTTAGACTAAAACTAGTCCTTGGTAAGAGTACTTGTAAAAGGTACAAACCGGAACAAAGAACATCTATCAGGCCCTAGGCAATGTAAGTGTGGGTACATGTAAGAATGATGTGCAGGTACTCTGCAGGGGAATGAGTAGATTGTAAACAGACAACACCTCTGTGTTCAATGTGCACAGCATTCTCAGTGGATTCCCTGCAGCTCTGTGGGGAGTGCATATGTAGAGTATAGTACTACTGTGTAACAAAGTAAACCTGAGACAGATGAAATTAAAGTTTTATACATACCTGGGACTTCCTCCAGCCGCCTTCAGGATAATCAGTCCCTCGTTGTCCTCCTCCACCACCTGGATCTTCTGCTATGAGTCCAGGTACTTGAGCCAGTCGGGCGTAGTGCGCATGCACACACTCCGCCGCCAGGAGCATACTACACCTGTGCAACACTATTGCGCAGGTGCAGAATGTTCCTGGCTGTGGGAGTGGCATGCGGCCGGACAGCGCTGACTAGCTGAATTACCTGGACTCATAGCAGAAGATCCGGGTGGTGGAGGACAGCGAGGGACTGATTAGCCTGAAGGGGGCTGGAGGAAGCCCCAGGTATGTATAAAACTTTACTTTTTATCCGTCTCAGGTACCTTTTAATTTGTAGTCACCAAACCAAATTTTAACAACATATCAAATTATTTTATTTCATCAGCAAAGGGAGTGCATACATTTGCATAAATCGGCATCAATGCAGAATTATTTCCATCTCATTGACCATCTCTATTAGTGACACAGCTACACATCAGGCTTTATTCTTACAGCATAGATGTTATTTAGTATATATAAGAGATTCCTGTGTACACATCATATATACAGTCACAATCAGATATGTATATCTGACCTTAAAAATACGGGGACTGCTTTATTGAAGCAGCACAAGTAACTAATTTTGATTGGTTTATTTCATTTTTGTGGACTAAGCACAGCTATTACAGTATATATACATTATTTTTAATGACTATTATCTGAGAAATAGAACATTTTATCATATTTTCTATTTAATTACAGTTACAAATTCATTGGGAGTCGGAGTCAGAGCATTTTTTCCCGACTCAGACTCCAGGCACCCAAAATTGCCCGACTCCATGACTCCGACTCCACAGCCCTGGTCATTTGTAAACACAAACACACAGTTTTACAATTTTAACAGTCCTATACATACATGTTGGTGATGAATTTGTTAGTGCTTGTAGGATAGAATCTGCCTCAAGTGTAGACATCATCTTCAACATCAATTCTGCTTGTTGCTCAAGGCCAACCTCCAAACGAGCATCGAGAGCTGCAAACAAAAGTCCAGAATAGAGCACTCAATTGAACGCATTCTGTTATCTATAGAATTTATTCACACATGTAAGTTTTAAACAAATCAGTTCTGTCCATTGCGGTAGCGAAACGCAAAGTCCCATCCTGCAGGACCATTTCGAACAAAGCATAGAAAACAGACACATCCGCTATGGTTTTCTTTGACTGTCCGTAGGACACCAAGAGAGACCAGAACAGCGTAAATGGACAATGGTTCATGCATGGGACCTGCTGCGTAACATCAGATGTTTCTATTGCTGTGTGTACCCCACTAAAAAGTTTTTCTTCACTTTCTTTCCAGCTGACAGGGTCCCCAAGTACCAAGGGATTCAAGGTAAAATTTCTCCAATAATGACGCGGAAACAAAGACAACAGAGGTTCTATCTTTCCATTCAAAATGATAAACATTTCAACCCAAGTGAGAACTTCTATATTAGCCCCCACATGCCTATATATGCTTATATATTAGCCCCCGCATCATGAATTATTTCCACTGTTTTTAGAAGATACATTTGTCAAACCGGTAATCTCCTCAAGTTCCCATTAGCCACCGAACCTGCTCTCTGCTAAGCCTCTCCCTTGCAGCTGTAGCGAGTATGCACACCTGGGAGACAGATGAGGAGGACAGAGGCTTACCTTGAGACACAGATACTGTCACAGTCTGTGTGCCATTCTTCTCCGTAGTGGCTGCTGGTTTAGCTACAGGTATTCCAACACCTCCGATGTAAGGGTTATAATTGTAAGTGCCATAGTCGGCACCCCAGTAATCATACCATGTGCTGCTGATAGGCTTTTGTTATATAAAGGAAAAAAGAAAAAAAATTAGTGTTTGAAGTCAAAACCAACAGCTACAAGGACAAATATCACTTTTCAAACCTCTATCAGCTCTACATGAGCAGATCTCAAACATATGCAAAGCATGAAAACTTTAGGAAGAAGCTACATGCGACTAAAAAAACAAAAACTGAGTATTTCTTTTAAACCGCACTACTGGCTGTGCCTCAGGACCCAGTTGTAACTCATTTCTAGCTTCCTTCTTCTGACCAGGTTCATTAACCTGCACAATGCCTTATGAGGCGTGATGATGCAGTCCCTTGGGGGCACTTAAAGGTCTGTACACACGCCGGACTGGAGGCAACGACGGGTCCGTTGTCACCTCCCGCTGGGTGGGCGTTCCAGCCAGGCTGATCGCTCAGAAAACAGCCGTATCAGTCCGCCGACAGACTGTACACACGCCGGACTGTCGCTGGAACGCCCACCCAGCAGGAGGTGACAACAGACCCGTCGTTGCCTCCAGTCCGGCGTGTGTACGGACCTTTAAGCAAACCTGAACTGAAAATTAAAAGTCAAAATAAACATACACACATCATACTTACCTCCTGTGTAGTCTACTCTAGGGATGATCTAGGGATGATCGAAGAGATGCAAATACTTCTGGCGTTATGCAAATGTATGTACATTTTTATGCAAATATATACAGCTTGAAATTGGGCCAATAAAGTACCATTCAGGTTTAAACTGACTGGTCCAATTTCAAGCTGTATATATTTTCATAAAGCTTTACATAAATTGCATAAACTCAGAAGTATCTGCATCTCTTTGATCATCCCTAGTCTACTCAATCTCTTTCTCTAACCTATAACAGTTTCCAGGTCAGCACACTGTAAAACTAATATTGCCCTCTTGAGCCATAGGGATACATGGACATTACGTTGCACATCAGTTGTCTTTTCTGTTATAGCTGAAAGTAATGGATATATAATGGACAGCCACTGATGTATTTCAGTTCTGACAAAATCTTGTCAGAAATGTAAGGAATCATTGTTAGAAGAAAATGGAGAGCTTCTGAGAGGAACGGACAGCGAGGTAAGTATGCAATATTCATTTGCAGGTACCTCATGTGTTTATTTAAATTTTACTCATGTCAGGTTCACTGTTAAAATGTGTTTATATCTCTTACGTACTTACGTATTAAGCCATCCAGGACGACGGCTCAGCCGTTAGACACACTGGAAAAGTGTACACTGTTTCTTGACCAGCCGATTCACCACGGATCAGCTGCTCTGCTTCGAACAGCTTTCCTCGCTGCGCGGTTCTGTGACTTTCTCCTGTAGCCGATCCCGTCCCGAAGTCACAGCATGATGTATCCCATTCATCCCACCCAGTCCCTACCCACCCATCCTTAAATCAGCTGCCCTCCACATGTCCGCAGCATCTCCCACTCCTTCCTTGGTCACGATGCAGCATAGCTTGGCCCTCGTTGCCCTGTACTCCCTGACCCCCTCCTCCCTCCGACCTGACACCAATCACATTAGACAGTCCTGGGGGAACCACTCTGCGGCCCCCAATAGGCATTAGGCGGTTGCAGAGTAGTGAATGTCATAAAAGTGGTATTATTGTGTTGCAAGGCAATTCCAGCAACCTACTGATAGACATAGTAGACCAACAGCTCTGTTCAGGGCGAGCAGAAAGTAATACAGTAGGCGTGTGTAGAAAATACTTGAACGATCAACTTGGTCAGAAAACAGCAGAGACCAAGTCAGTCTCACCACCTTTGGGTGGATAAGACAGATGCAGCTGATCATTTTCAAGTAATAGAGGCAAACTATTAGCAATTCGAAACTATATTCTACGCTATGCTTACCCCTGTATTGACAAGCAGTGCAATGACCTCTTCCCATAAGCATATCCCTACTCAATTAAAATGTTCTTTTCAATAAAGAGCTCTGCTAACTGTTTTAAAAAAAGATTTGCCTAAACCGTAAATCACTATGGTTATTCCTCATCATTGGGTCGATTATTTTGTCCAATTGGGAAATGCCTAGGCAAAGTATGTAACATAACACCCAAAGGAAATCTGATCTGCATGTTTGTTCAGGGTACATGGCTAAAAGTATTAGGGACAATGGGTCAGCAAGACAGCCAAGCAAAGTACATTGTTTAAAAGGAAATATGGCAGTCCCCATGTCTCTCACCTCGACCCCCTTTAAGAACTCAGGAGCCTGTTTCATCTCCATACCACCTATTGCCTTTAAAACTACAGGTCTGACTCCATGTACACAAGTGCTTTCTACAGTAATGCAGGAATGCTCGGAAATGTAATCTATGGCATCTATGGTTCTTTATTTCAGCGTCATATGATAACACCTGATTGACCTGTTCACCAGCTGCATACAGAAATGCAAGGAAATGAGCCGTAATGCAGTTTAAGTTATAAAAAGGGTTTTCTGTTCATCAATTTGCTTCTGTACATGGTTTACAATTCAGTAATCAACCTGACTGCTATCAAAATTGGCCTTGTTCAGTGTTGGGTTTAGTTGGGCTTTCATGGATCACTGACCATAAGCTTGCAAGTACTCATCTGCACAATTGTTATGAATCATTTATACTTCCAGCAATCAAATCAGCCACAGTAGAGTGCATATGTTACACTTCAATTCATATGAACAAATGGGAATTTAGTCAACATAAACGTTGTTAAAACTATTCATTGCACTGCATAAAATGTGTGTTCATGACTATGCAGCACAAGGAAAAAATATAACTATAAAGGAAATAAAGCATACCTTGAAGACCTTGGCGGCGAGTGGATCCTTTTCCAAATCAATATCTAAAGGATCAATATCAACTTCCATCAGGTCTTGCAGTAATTCAAGGTCAATTTCTTTATCTTTATCCAAAGATGATAGAGGAGGAGCACCTTTGGGTGATGAAAACAGCTTTAATACTGCCAAGTAGAGAGGTCTGCCACCTAATCACCATGGGCCTTGAGGACGATTACTGGGCAATTTTAAGGCTGTACTTTCATAATTACAGTTTTCTAGCATTTAAAAAAAGTAAATAAAGGAAGAACTACCTTATAGTTAACATTTTCAACTTCAGCACATTTTTTTAAAAAAAGATCTCAATGTGAGGCCAACTTCCTTGTATGATGACCTGTATTTTGTTTATACTTTATCAATGTCAGTGTTCTCCCCAGGGTCAAACATGTGGGCGGGCCACCCAGGTAAAATCAATTACCGCCCGGCTTGCTGCGTTTCCAGCTGCCATCACCGCGTAACCGGCTATCACGCTGAGTTACCTCGCAAAAACCAGCGCTGCTACCGAATCTGCACAGCTCTGTGCAGAGTAGCAAAGTACTCGTTTACCCGCAGCGTGTCCGTCCCCCTTCGGCACATATAGGCTCTATTAGAGTGTACGGCGGAAGCTTTCACTCACCACTCGTCGCCGTTAGGTTTCCCCTGCTTGCCTGTTACCGGCTCACATTTATGATACCCTTTAGTGGCAGGGCACTACTGCATAGCGTCATAGATATGAGCCGGTAATCTGCTAATAGAGCCTGTATGTGGCGAAGGGGGACGGACACGCTGCGGGTAAACAAGTATTTTGCTACTCTGCTCTGTGCGTGGGGGGGGGGATGTTTGGAAACTTGGGGAGACGAGGAGAGGGGGCGGGACATCTCACACACCAGCTCACTGAGCTGAGATTCTGCCCCGCATTTGGCAGAGGAGGAACTCGGGGGTCAGGGTTGAACTGGAAATATGACTGGGTCACTTGGGGGGGGCTTCCAGGCTGCCATGGATCTCATGGCTAGAGCAGCAGCAATGGCATTACCGGTGGACGAGTTGGGACTGGGAGCCACTTGGTATTGCAGAAAAAAAAAAAAAAAATTACAGAACGATTAAAAAAATAAAAATAAAAAAATACTGCTAAATCCCCCCATCCCCCCTCCTCTGAAAACAGCAAATGTACATGGATGAAACCTAAAGGATGAGGGGGTTGATTAATCAAAGGAAATCGCACAAGCAACCTCCTGTTCCTTGTGCTAATAAATCGACGCAACAAAATCTGGTTTCCCTGTACGTGCACTAGTGGCATCGTTGCGTGCGTAACTAAGCAACGGCCGCACAGTTGCTTAGTTATGCACACTACGTGAACACTAACATGCGTATCGTGGCGGGAAACAAATTAAGTTGCGCTGATTTATTAGTTGCTTGTGCCGTTTCCTTTGATGAACTGGGACAATGTATAAGGAGTGATGCGGTCACTGACAATCCAGCCCTTCCTTTTGTAACAAACAGTAAAGGTGGCCATACATCTAGCGATGATGGGCAGATTCGCCTAAGTGACAGATCTCTCTCTGATCGAATCTGATTAAAGATCTGTCGGCTGTCCATACACCGCAGGCCAATTCCTGCTCGATTTCATGCAGAACTCGATCAGGAATTGGCCTTGTGATGCCGCATCCGCCTCCTACCCCCAGTGTTCTCCCCAGAATTTTTTTCCAGCCGGGTGGCATGAAATAGTAGCTGGGTGGCATGAAAAAGTAGCCGGGTGGGGAGAGATGAAAATGCAGGGCAACTATGCTTACAGCATAGGAGGAGGTGAAGAGGTGAGCCGATGACAGCCGGGTGGTCACCAAATCTAGCTGGGTGGAGCACCCGGCTAAAAGAGTCTGGGGAGAACACTGTACCCCCTTAATGTGCAATGTGCCCCCGCCCCTATACTTTACCTGTCCGTATGCACCGCTAGCTCCAGGCTGCATCCTTTATCCATACACATGCCCCACGTGGTTGCCAGCGTACACATGGGCGCATGTGTGGGACATAATTAGTGCATATTTGATTTTCCACACCGCCAAATTTCCCCGTGCCGCCCCACCCGGCTACTTTTTCATGCCACCCAGCTGGAAAAAAATCCTGGGGAGAACACTGAACGTGATACTGTCATTCTCTAATTGCAACTACCAGCAGTCACTAACAAAAGCTGCAGGTTGACTAGTTTTGTTAAATACCATATATGTTTGTCCCATAAGACTTATGGACCAAATAATACATTAATCGGGCCAGCGCCAGATCTCCCGGAAGCAGTCCCTCCAGCACCTCATAGCAATCCCCATGGCTCCAGCAGATTATGAAGGCAGCAGAGCACAGTCGCCTCCTGGCCAACATGCTCCTTCCTCTCAGTGTCCTATCTTCATCGTTACTGGTTCCCCCTCTCCATGACTTGACGGCATCTATGTATTCACCTTCGGATCACAGAGAGGGGGAACCTGCTACTATGAAGATAGGAGGAAAAAGAGGATGAGCACTCCGCTGCTGTTATACTCAGCAGGGGCTACGGTGACTGCACTGGGGTGTCGGAGACACAGCTTGGGGGGAGACCTAGCAGCTACTTCCATTCAAGAAGACACCCTTGCAACATGGATGCACCAGGTGTGGAATTTTTTTCTTCTGGTCTTCACCTTTTAAACCTAGGTGCCCATTATGCTCAGGTGTGTCTTATGGTGCAAATAATAAGGGAATATATTAAGCCACAACTACTAATGAACTATTGTTCCTTAAAATTACTTGGAAAAATATAAATATATATATATATATATATATATATATATATATATATATATATATATATATATTTATGAAAAAAAATTCAAAACTTTATTTGGCATTTGTAGAGTAGTTCTGTAAAGTGCAAAAGAGAACGTACGGATTAAAGTGAATTTGGCAAACGTCTAAACAACCACCTACTTAAATACCAAAACCATTAGACACCAATAAAACAGCAACTGAAATAGAGCTTCCGCAAAGAAGGAGACACTGCTAAAGACTAAAGATATACAGAAATAGTGCCTAAAACAAGTGTGCAAATTGAGTCTGATAGTCTTAAGGTGGTCAATAATGATACAATTTGCTGAACGATCGTTTACAAACAATTATTCATATGAATGATCATCAATGATTGTTTGTGACCACTAACGTACAAAAACCTCCTAACCAATTTGTTCAGATTAATGGAATTGTTCAGAAAATCAGATTGATTTCATCAATCTGATCGGATTGGTTAGGAGATTTTTGTCCTTTAGTGGTCCCCAATTGATCATTTCCTATTGTTCAGCAAATTGTATCCTTAGTGGCCACCTGTACACTACTTATTACGTAAAATGCACCAATCATGCCAGAATGAACTGCAGTCAAATTTACAAAACTATTTAAAAATTTCAAAAACCTGACCTTTAGCATAAAAAAATACATATGGTTTCTTTTTAAGCAGAAAACATTTGCATGAAATTAGCATAACCATTTGCAGCTCATTCACCATCCCCAGAGTCTAGTAAGGAGCCAAGACGGTCCTTTAACCACTTCACCACTGAGGGGTTTTACCCCCTGAGCACCAGAGCAATTTTCACCTTTCAGCGCTCCTTCCATTCATTCGTCTATAACTTTATTATTACTTATCGCAATGAAATGAACTATATCTTGTTTTTTTCGCCACCAATTAGGCTTTCTTTAGGTGGGACATTATGCCAAGAATTATTTTTTTCTAAATGTGTTTTAATGGGAAAATAGGAAAAATGTGGGGAAAAAAATAATTATTTTTCAGTTTTCGGCCATTATAGTTTTTAAATAATGCATGCTACTGTAATTAAAACCCATGAAACGTATTTGCCCTTTTGTCCCGGTTATAAAACCATTTAAATTATGTCCCTATCACAATGTTTGGCACCAATATTTTATTTGGAAATAAAGGTGCATTTTTTTCAGTTTTGCGTCCATCCCTAATTACAAGCCCATAGTTTATAAAGTAACAGTGTTATACCCTCTTGACATAAATATTTAAAAAGTTCAGTCCCTAAGGTAACTATTTATGTATTTTTTTTAATTGTAAATTTTTTAATTTTTTTTTAATTACAAAAAAAAAAAAAATGGGGAGTGTGGGAGGTAATGAGTTAATTTTATGTGTAAAAGTCATTTATTTGTATGTGAAAAATGTGTAGGGTGTAGTTTACTATTTGGCCACAAGATGGCCATAGTAACTTTTTGTTTTAATGCGACCTCCAAGCTTCCTTCCGGAAGCTTGGAGGAAGAATAAGGAGGCTGGACACGTGAGTTTTTTCTCACAATGATCGCGCTGCCCATAGGAGAGCAGCTGATCATTGCGGGGCTTAGATCAACGAACGGGAATGGATTTTCCCGTTCATTGATCTCTGGGCGAGCGGGCGGCGGCGGTTTTACTAGCGGCGGGCGGCGTGTTTACGAGCGGGAGCGCGGGCAGCGTCGGGAACGCGGAAAGTACGTGTTTCTCCGTCCCTGGTTTTTAAAGGATGGAAAAAGGGGCGGAGAAATACGTACGCGCGGGGGTAAAGTGGTTAAAGTATGCCTAAAGAGACATGTAGCATAATGAGATTATATAGGTTACCAGTTGTTTTTAGAACGTTCCTGTGTTCACTTATTCTATTTTGTCACTATATGAATCATTAGTCAAAGTTAACTAATGTAGCCAATTCTTGATAATTCAAGCTCTTAAAACTTGTGTTAAAGGACACCTGAAGTTAGAGCAGGAGTGTCAAACTCAAATACAAAGTGGGCCGAAATTGTACACTAGGACCTAGTCACGGGCCAATCTCAATGTCCACTGGCCACCTTCCTCCCTTTTAAAGTTCCCAGGTGTCTAATGGCCCACTCTCCAACCCCTACATAGTTCCCAGGTGTCTAGTGGTCCTCCCTCCCCTATACAGTTCCCTAGTGTTAAGTGCTTTTCCCCTACTTCCCCCATATGGCTTTCCAGGTGTTCTTGGGCTTCACCTCCAATATAGCTTCCCTGGTGGTCTAGTGGGCCAAACATAATGCAAAGTGGGGAAACCACTTGAGATTTAATGGCTCTGAGGGACAGATTTGGCCTACGGGCCTGAGTTGAACATGTAGGAGTTAGAGAGACAAAGAGGCTTAAGATATCCATATCAATTGCTGCTAAGATAACTACTATCACTGAAGTGAAGAAGGAACATCAAGCAGTGCCACCCTGATAAAATGGTAGACCAATCCCTCTTTAAACCTACATTTTTTAATCTTTAAAACCAAAATAATAGAGGACTTAATACAAATCCAACTTAGGAATCATTATACAATTGCTTCTCTATTTTTTCACTTTATGAAACAACTGACTCCATATACACAAAAAATGTTCTGGCAACCCTGCCTGGAAATGCAACAGAATTACTAGTAACAATGTATAATCTCTCAGTGTTTATCTGGATTCTACCTACCGGTGATATCAGGTGTTAATGGCTCTTCCACCGCTTCCACTAATGGTATGACAGAAGACTGCTGTAAAGAGTCATCAGAGTCTCCAGCTGAGGCTCCAGCATCCTCTGCCATGGCTCCTTCTTCGAGGGCTTCAGCTGCCATAGGGGCCATCAGCTCTCCTGTCATGCAAAATGCAGTGAGCAAGAATGAATTATCTATAACAGACAACTGTACACGCAGCAGAAACTATCTACTAAAAGGGAAAGTGCATTGAAGGAACTAATGGAAATTTAAAATAAAGACCGGACATATCAGTTCATAACTCAAGTTTATAAAATGACTACAAGTTTTCTCTGCACTTCCCCATCAAATACCCCCAATTGTGTGTACCAAAACACTTATAGCAAATGTATGCCAAAACTGAGCTTAACAGGCTGAATGTACATATAGATTAAATTACTGATAATAAGGACTTGTGTATTATCCGTTTTCCTTCCCCCTTTGAGGTCTCTAGATTTTTGAATTTACGTTTTCAATTTCCCACGGGGAAACAAAGCGGCCTCCAATCCTCAGTGAGAATTACTTTTGGACCCTTTACACATTTATCTTTATTCAAACTGTGACTTTGCAGGGCTGCTCACACATGAGAGCCTGGTCTGCAGTTTGTCGCTCAGGAAAGGTTGTTCTAGGCTGAGGACCAATGCCTACAAAAACTCGACAATATCACATGACTAGAAATTTTTAAAAGTTAATCAGTAGATTGTATCATCCTAATTCAAAAGTTCATACTAGAAAGGGTAACCATTGGTCAATGGGAGCAGATTGGTATGATAGGAAGGGTTGGGGAAATTTTACAACTGAAACCAGTGCCTTAAGCCTGGTAGACAACTTGAATTTTGATTGGCCAAGCTCTGACCAATTTCACCACCTCCATACAGTATGTGGGCCAATAGATTGTGAATACTATGAACAGATTGTCTAGGTACGACATCATACTTACAGGATAGTGGTAAAATTGGCCAATCAGAATGTCAAAAGTGTGCAGCAAGCTTTACTCCACATAATAAAAAAGGTCATTTCACAGCAAAGAAAAATTACCGATGCAAGCCAAACCTCTAAAGGCAGCATCAGTGTGAAACAGCTGCAAAAAACCTTAACCTACTAAAGTAGTACCATACCTGCCAAAATGTCTTGAAGCATGCAGGTCAGAGAGTACTGTGCCCATGCACCACCCCAAGAGATATCTCCTCTATTGAAGTCTGTCCCAACAAGTAGCAGTAAAAGCCTTTCCAGCTGCTGCTCATTCACCACTTCACACAAATGTATGGTAGGACGGGTAGCATTCGCTATCCTTGCAAGCACCTAATAAAAACAGTAAATGTCTGTAAATAGGACAGAAGCTTCAAAATTACATAAATGCTCATATTACAGTTTATTTACAAATAATGTAAGGTAATCAACTTTGTTGATGCTCTTGGTAACTAGAGTATACCTTCAAGTAACAAACTGAATTTACTGCACTGGTGTGTGTAGAAGTTTATGTATAAGGACTTGCACTAGATATTTATGAAGGGGGAAAAAAAAAAAGTCCATATTGGAAAGTGGAGAATTGGAGCAGTGTACTGAATAAAGGAGCATTCCACTTTCATAAGAAAAACAAAAATTAAAAGTAATAAATACAGTTTATACATATATACCCAGACACACAATAGTTACACTGGAAGGCTAGGTCACACATTTAGTGAATTAGTGAAAAGCTGAGGCACACATTGGGGAGCACTCAAAAGATGGAATATACTTAAAAGGTACCTAAAGTGACATGAGATAAGTATAGGCACATGTAGTGCTAAAATTACTTAGAGACTCTGTAACATAAAAAAAATCCCCTGGGGGTAACTCACCTCGCGTGGGGGAAGCCTCGGGATCCTAATGAGCCTTCCCACGCCGTCCTCTGTCCCACGGGGGTCTCGCTGCAGCCCTCCGAACAGCCGGCGACAGACCCGACTGTCAATCCAATATTTACCTTTGCTGGCTCCAGCGGGGGCGCTGTGGCTGCTTTCCGCTCCGAAGTAGACGGAAATACCCGATCTCAGTCGGGTCCGCTCTACTGAGCAGGCGCCGGAAACTTGCACCTGCACAGTAGAGCAGACCCGACGGCGATCGGGTATTTCCGCCTACTTCGGAGCCGACAGCCACCAGAGCGCCTGCACAGGAGCCGGGAAGGTAAATATTGACGTCATCTTGTACGGAGGGCTGCAGCGAGACCCCTGAGGTAAGGAGGACGGCGTGGGAAGCCTCATTAGGATACTGAGGCTTCCCCCCACTCAAGGTGAGTACCCCCAGGGGACGGTTTAACGTTACAAATTCTCTTTAAAGCGACACTGGAGCAAAAAAATGTTTATGATACAATGAACTATGTGTAGTATGGATAATTGATAGAACATTAGTAGCAAAGAAAATAATTTAATATTTCTATTTTCACTTCTATAGTTTTTCTTATATAACATTGCATCATCCTCTATAATAACATCCCTGTGGTCTCTGTGTCCCATGTTCCTGTGTCCGTGCTGAAAACCATCTGCACATGTGCGCGCAGTTGAGCAGGCTCTGTGCGCGTCCCTGTGGTTGCTAAGGCAACAAGGACACAGTGTGCAAAGCAAGGACATGATGCTGCTCTCACGGGGGTAGTTGACCGCTGTGGGCAGATCTCTGTATACAAATATCTGAGTGAAATTCAACATTTTGATGCATTTTTAGGGCAGAGAGATAACCATATTTATGTGCTTAAAGCAATCCTGAAGCGAAAAAACTAAATGATATAATTAATCGTATGTATAGTATGGATAATATATAGAACATTAGTAGCAAATATAAAGAGTCCTTTTGATTTTGGGTTATGGAGCTTTTTTTTTTATAACATTGCATTCTGTAATATTTGCAGTATAGAAAGCACACTGTTTTATAAGATATAAAACAAAAGCAGAAAAAAATGACCCTTTGAACTTTCCTACAGTAAAGCCTTATCTCAAGCTGTCTCACACTTTCTCTGCTGTTGCATCTGACCATGTTGGGTCTAAGAGCTCAGAGCAGCTCTTTTGCATAAATAACGGAAGTTTTTTTTTTTTTTAACTCTTCCTGTACTGGAAAACAACATTAGGCTTTTTTTTCTTTGCTACGAATATTCTATTTCTTAGCTGTACTACATATACGATTCCTTATCGCATGAGTTTACGGTTCTTTAATGGAAAGGAGGTGCTAAACCGGAGACCATACCTTGCAAACAAACAGCAGTAAGTCAGCATGGCATGTGAAGTCCATAGATAGTAGGAAAAGAGCAAGCTTCTGCACAACAGAAATACAACGCTCATGTGCCAAAGTGAAAGGAAGAGGCTCAATTTCTGGGCTCTCTTTTGTTGTAGCCACTTCTGTGTCTTGAGCAGACCGCGGCCACTCTGCAGTACGGCGCAGTCGTATCAAATCTTTAAAGTGCTGCAAAAGAAAAAAAACATTTTTATAGTAAAACAGAGGGGAAAAAAAGTCTAACGTATTCCTACTATAATGTACTTTTTGTTTTCTGAAGTTGAGATTGAAATTTTTTATTAAAGTAACAAAACATGGAATTATGACATTTACATAAAAAGGACAGGACAACAAGGTAACATTGCATTTAAATCATACTCTCAACAGACAGAAAAACCTGAACTGAGTATATAATGCAAAGGAGAAGAGGAAGGTATTCAATATATCAAATTTGAGTAGGGACTAGGAGTCCAGGGCTCATACAAAAGTTGCCTTGTACAATCATAAGCATAAGGAAGGGGGTAAATAAAATAAGAAAAATCAAACTGGGGTGGGGATGGGAGGGAGAGAAAATGTCTAGATGAGCTCAAATGTGTTCCAGGGGAATAGAACCAGCTATCTGGAGCATGCATAGTATAGGGTAGGGAATAGGAGGGGGTTTGGCCACAATCCAAGTTCAGGCACATATCTTATTGCCTGGGCCCTAATACTATTTTAGATGCATTTGGTTAGCTAAAATACAGCATTTTTCTAAAGAAATTGTCCAGGGAGGGAGTTGCACCGTGCAGCCAAACACTTCTAGCTGGGTTCTAAATTAACATGTGCTCTAAACATTAAGAGGATCAAGTAAGGTTACAAATAAATGTATTCAATGTAACAGGCACATTTTTGTACTCCTGAAACCCATTTAATAATGCTAATAACATTAAGGTCTCGTTCACATTAGGCATTCGGCTGTGCATTCGGAATGCAAAGTACACGATTGCACACCATCTGTGTTGTGCTGCACATCCCATTCATTACAGTTAATCTGATCAGCGCTGCGCTTTGCTGAAAATGTGTGCAGCACTGCGATAGCACATTGCACTGCTGTGCAGCACCGCTATCTGAACGCCAGAAGTGCTGTCCATGCACGGCGCACACCACGCACGCTGTGTGAACGAAGCCTTAGTGTGAACAAGGGCTTAGATTTAGGAGTGTGAACGAGATCTTGGATTCATGTGTACACAAATTGTAAGAAATAACATCTGGGAAAGAGTTGCTGAAACCACTCACTTTCGAAGTAGCTTGTTTGAGTTTTGCTTGTTCCACCAAAAGCTTGTAGGATGATCCCTTGTTGCTCTGGATTTTTTCTTTTTCAATTTGCTCTACTAAAGCCTTCTGTTTTGCCTTTAGTAGGTTAAGTTGCTAGAGGAAAAGTTAATTTATTAAATGAAATAATGAACTTTTATCAGCATCAACTAATAAGACTTTTACTCCGAACCAATGCTAAAAGAAATCTATGCTGAGTTTTGCTAGTTCTCACACTAATCATTTGGTTTAAACTTTAAAGCCAACATCTGAGCTTAAAGGAAACCTGAGACTAGTAAAAGGTACCATAAATATTTATACTTGCCTGGTGCTTTCTCCAGCCCCCTTCAGGCGTTGAGCCCCCTCTGGTCTCCCAGGGCCATGCCAGGTAAACTTGACCAGTCACGCATGTACGTCCCAACTGTGCACGGCCCTGACGCATTCCCAGCAACAAAGGCGGGCGAGACAGAGTCATGCATGTGTGTCAGATCAAGTTTATCGGGACGGCCAAAGGATGACTGGAGCTGCCCCAGGAGATGGGAGGGGGTCTTAAAGGGGAACTGAAGAGAGAGGTATATGGAGGCTGCCATGTTTATTTCATTTTAAGCAATGCCAGTTGCCTGGCAGCCCTGCTGATCCTCTGCCTCTAATATTAGCCATAGACCCTGTACAAGCATGCAGCAGATCAGGTAGTTCAGACTTTAAAGTCAGATCTGACAAGACTAGCTGCATGCTTGTTTCTGGTGTTATTCAGATACTACTGCAGAGAAATAGACCAGCAGGGCTGCCAGGCAACTGGTACTGATTAAAAGGAAATAAATATGGCAGCCTCCGTATACCTTTTACTTCAGTTCCCCTTTAACGGGCTGGAGGGAACCCCAGTTAGGTATAAATGTTTTCCTTTTACTCGTCTCAGTTACACTTTAAAAAGTGAGCTGTATCTTTTAAAAAGGCAGCAATGGTATCCACCACATTTCTCTCAGCACAGCTTTCCTTCAACATGAACCTGGCATGAAATGAGAGAGAAAAGGAAAATCAGCTACAATGTGTGACACAGAGGTGCCTGGCTCTTCTACTGACCACATATGCTATTGCTCCGTTGTTATTGCCTGATGAAGCGGGATCAAATCTGCAAAACGCGCTGCATATTTGGAGTTCATAAATAAAATATATTGACTGTCTTCACTACAGTCGTTGTGTGTCTACTTGAAGGAGATAATTCCACCACTACCTCCTCTATTTACCAAGAATTTGTTTTTTTTAAGCTCATTTAGCTTCCTTTTATCCTTTTGTTCTCTTGCAAAACATTTCGATCAGTTTTTCGACTTAAAAAGTATATTTTTAAATATACCATGACAACAAGTAGATAAATTAGGAGTTTGAACAAAATTAAAAAAATGATATCACATCACAATGGATTACTGTTTTCTTGCACTGAGCATTTGCATAATAAATCGATTTACCATTTATCAGGATGAAATAATAATTACATTTGTAGAGGCATTTCAGTTAACTCAAATACGTTGGTGCTCAGAGGAATAAAGTAACTGACCTGCAATAAAAGCATGCAATTTCTCATTTATCAGGTGCTATTAATTACAATGCTGGACATCTGAAGGGTTTCCCCACCAACTAAATATACTAAATATACTTAGTCAAGATTTATACTGAATTACTACTATTGTACCTCTATATGCAGAAACAATTGAGCACAATCTAAAACCCCTAGAAAAATCACTACACATTTAAAGGGAGTCTGAAGTGATTTTTAAAATAACGCACCTAAGGAGAGGGAAGGCTCTCGGTCCTATAGAGCCTTCCCGTTCTCCTCCCAGTCCCTGTGTTCTCCCGCAGGCTTCCCCCGTTAGCAGTCCACTACTGTTCAGTCATGGACTGCTCTCTTCTGTGTTGTGTAGGCTTCGGCAGTCTTCGGAAGTGCTCGGGCTTCTAAAGACAGGCCGCTCCATACTGTGCATGCGCGAGCGACCTGTCTCCCGCACTCACAGTACAGAGCCGCCGGTCTCCAGAAGCCCGAGTGCTTTCGGAGACTGTGGAAGCTTCCCGTGGCTGGAGATTCAAACAGGGGAGCCTACGGGGGAATGAGGAGACCAGCAGGAGAACGGGAAAACTGAATAGGACCCAGAGCCTTCCCTCTCATTCAGCATTTCTTTTTATTTTAAAGAATGCTTCAGACTTCATTAAGTGGACCAAATTCCAGATTAAATATAGCGGTCTTCAGTGTAGACAATGTTATATTTAGTTTCCAAATATGCTCTGCTTCAGTCTTGGGACTTATATCTAAATTGTATGAGTAATGAGCAGGCACCAGAACATGAACTGAGGGAGGCATCGCCGATCTGGAGAACACTCCCATTTTATTGTTACAAAATAGTATGTTCCACACCATACAGATTACCTGCTTGTGGTGAACAAGCTGCTTCCTAATCTTCCGGGAGTACAGCCTGTCCAAACTACTGTTTCCCTTCGATGATCTGTTAAGACTCTGTGTATGCAGGCTGTTGTTTATGAAACTCCACTGGTTCCCTGTACAGAGGAATATACAATTGAATTGAACACAAATACAATTCAGCAAACAAGAAACATAAATGAGAATTAAATGAAACAGTATTGGTATTTCATATTCAAATAAAACTGAGCAATGCGGTCTACAACTACAAACAAGATGAAAGATTCTCAAACAGAAAATCCATGAAAAAAAGAATCCGGGTTCTAGAAAGTTTACCTTTATTTCAGGTTACAGAAAGCACATTGCCAGCCTTTATTGCTACACCTATACAGAGATCTAACAGTGCAAACTTGCTAAAAAAATAAAAAAATATCTAGAAGGAAGGTGTTGTAATAGGCACAGTCGGCTATAAATACCTGACATGATCCGCTCTCGCTCTTTACCATTCAAGGGCTTTTTTGAGGCTGCAGCTTCATCTTCCACTGTAGCAACGTAATCAAGTAAACGAGAAACCAACATGACCACCCAGCTTATCATAGGTATGTCCAGGACACCTACAGAAGGGTTCAGGCAAAAACAAACTTACTATGTATTGATATATTGCATTGTAAGCAAATCAATTAACACACGTTCTGTGACAAAACTTTTCTGAGCCCACAAATATCTGACAGCAGTTCATCTATACAGACACTACCCAATTATGTTCATGGACTATAATCCTACAACACAGAAAGAGCACGCAAGCGATGCTTACTACAGTTCTTCACTGGATAGAGCAGTAAAATGCTAGAAGTGGCAACGATGTCCACATTACATCTGGTGTCTTCTGACATCTGACAGACTATAAGTGGAGCATAGTACTACCTAGGTAAACTATCATCATTTAGACCTCAATTGTTTACATAAAGTCAATGTGTGCACATATGGTGGGCTTCTAAACAGATTTTCATTAAATCAAATATTTTCTACCCTCTAACTTTATTACATCACACAAATAACTACACCGAAACACATTTTCACTCATATTTACAAGAAACGTAACCACAAATAAAACCAAAAGCTTAGTTCTCCCTAACAAGGAAGTCTATTGCATTAAAATACAGGTTTATCCTACTAGTCAGGCCCGAGCAACATATTGCCAAAATAGAAAAAGGTAGGGATGGTTTGGATATAGACCTAAGCAACAGGGCGACATTTTTATTGGGTGGCCTGAAAAGTCCACCTGCCATGTTGGTATCCTCTAAATTGGATTCAGCTCAATTTTAAAATCAATCACCCCCACCTGCACTGCATATCTAAACCAACCCTACCGACTACCATTTTAATAATATATTGCCCGGTCCTGACTTGTGGGATACCCTACACGCATAAAAACTATTTACCTTCCACACGCCTATACACAGGCAGATGTGGCTGTAGAGGCGATAAAAGGTTGTCCAACAGATTCAGCAAACTTTCCAGGACACCACTGTTACTAAGAGATCTTTGGCCTATGCAAGAAAGCAGCATGAAGACTCTGTGAATTGAATGAGAACAGCATACATTAGCACAAGATTTAGAGAACTCTCTCACTAAAAGACTCGCTCACACATGTCTGATTAACTCAACTACTGAGCAATAAACAAATATTTAAAGGGCAACTATCAAAGTTGACAAACTCTAAATGCCATACATTTCCAGTAGTACTAGTTTTGTTTTTTTACCTCTTCATGATTTACGTGAAGAAAATTACATTTACAGAGATCAGTTTTCACTTTGGGCATTACTATGGGAGGACTGTGTCCAGCACACAGAAACAATCTTCACTGGCCGTAATACTGTGACTAACGTGTTCAGAATGATAGAAAGTAGAAATATAGCTTCAAATGTGTGTAAATAATCATCAGCTGCAGCTCTGTGTGTCTGATCCTGTGTCTCTCCCTCTGCCTCGCAGTGTAAAGTAAACAGCTTACAGCCCGCAATATAACATTCTGAATGATGGTGGAAGCATCCAATTAAGAAAAAGTATAGGTCCTTCTTGCAGATCCTTCTCTGTATCTAAAAATCCCTCAGCTGTTCTCATATGATCTATGAGATAGCAGGCATGGCAGAAAAACAGTAAATCATTCCTCTGAGTAGTGACAGAGGAGTGTAACCTAGCTACATGATATGGCTCTAGCATCGACGTGGAAACAAAACTGTTACAAACAGCTGGTAAACGAGGCATTTTTTTTCCACACAGGCTGTGATGAGAGACCTCTGAAAATATTTCTAGTGTTGCTGGCTAAAAGCTTTATAGGCATGTGGGGTTTACTGAAGAATAGTTTCTGCCATAGTTGTTATTTAAGCTTGATTTCACACAAAAACAAGTTTTTACATCGGGGAAAGGTTCTTTGAACTACTAGCATTATTATTATTTCTATCTAATGTACAAGATTTCCTCAATTTCTATTTTGGGATACAATTATAAGTAAATCATCTTGAGTTTCTAGCCTTTGGATTCTAACCTCCCCCCCCTAGAGTAAGAAAGCATTAATAATTGTCAGGGTTGCAAAAAAGATTTGGATCAAGTAAGGCTGTAAGGGCATAGACTGAAGAGCTACCACTTATCTAAAGCATACACTGTGCACACATCAATAAATAAAACTAAACAAAGTATATATTAGAAAATGCATATATAAAATCTTACCGATCCTGAGGAAAGATCAGCAGCTGCTCAGAGTTGTAAAGTTCTTGTAAAACATTGGAGAGAAACTGTCCCCACCATCTCTCAGCACCACAGAGCTGCACCAATAGAAGGCCGGTATGCAGCCGTATCTTTGGGGTTCCACTTATGCACAGGTGTTTAAAAAGCTCTTCACAGGCCTGTGCATGGAAAGTGTTCTGGAGAACTGCAGGCACTGAATGTCCTTCAGGGAGAAAACAAATATTAGCATTCACAAGGGTTTTCTCTGCATTAAAAGAATATTTTATTATTGCTCTCTCAACTGTTCTGGATGCATGGCTCCTTTAAATGGCAGTGGAGGGGAAACTTACCGTATATTCTGGCGTATAAGACGACCCCCCAACTTTTCCCGTTAAAATATAGAGTTTCGGATATACTCGCTGTATAAGACTACCGCTCTTCCAATGCACACCAAATTAAAATTTAAAACAAAAATCATATACTGGTGCTGTGTATGAACAGATACTGGTGCTGTACTGTATGTGGTACCCAGTATATAACAGTATATAGGCGATTGACTGGTTGGATTGGTCAACGCTCCCTCTCCCTAAGTGGATTGGTCAGCTCTCCTTGTCTCCCTGTGTATCAGAGCGGTATGGAAGAATAGACCGCGCTGTACCCATGAAACGCACCTCTTTCACACTTCTGGCCCACCCTTGTATCCCATTTACCACCTCTCAGATCTCACACAAGTGCACTTGCGCCGCTTCACTACAGTCCTCAGCAGCGAGATCTGAGAGTCTGTAACAGGGCATCACCCGGCATCAATGACACCCGGTGTATAAAACGACCACTGACTTTTCAGAAGATTTTCAAGGGTTAAAAAGTAGTCTTATACACCAGAATATACAGTACCTGTTTTCACATAAACTTTTAATTGAAAAACAATACATGGACAAATACATAGACATTATAATGCTCATGGAAGTTTTAATAGAAAAGGCACTCTTTTAGGCAAATAACTAACCACTGGAGGAGTGGAGGAGGCTGAGTAATGTATCCAGAAGGTATCGAATAATTGTGCGCAGCTGCTCGGTTGAGGACGTATGAATGAGCTCTCGAGAATCATACTGCTCCTTTAGTGTTTTCCTGCTCATGCCGAGGGCCACTTTGAGCCTTTGAACAGCATGATGAGCCAAGTTCAGTTGGAGTTGTAGCTGTATGCAGTCCTGGTAAGCAGAAAACACTCTGCTGTCTTCTTCTACAGCTTTATCTGGCTTTCTGAGAAAATATTGTGCATTATTGGCACTGTTCAGTGGGGGGAGATCAATGCTCTGCAGAAGAGTCTCTAGCCGATGGCAAGCAAGATTATATCTAGATAACAGGAAAAAAATGCTGTTATACCATCAAAATGTGTAACAAAATCCATTGTTTGTAAATTAAAGCTAATGTCAAATAGAAAGAATCAGATACTTACCTAAGGAGGGGGAAGTCTCTGGGTCCTCTCACAGTCCCCTCACTCCATCGATGTCACCCCCGTTTGAATCCCAGCTGGAGGCTTCTGGTCGGATACTGCAACCAGGGAGGCGCTAGACCGTGCTGAGATGCGGGAATTGTGAGACGACCCAGAGCCTTCCCACTCCTTAGGCGAGTACGATTATTATTTTTTTAAATCCACTTGACATTTAAGACATTTTTATAAAAAGTAACAGAAGTACAGTAAATACCAGTTAACACCAGGCAGCTGGAAATGGTGTAAATATAGTATAGTAATTACCTGCACTGGATGTCCTCCTGGAGAGCTACCATCATTGTCAAATGTTGGTCAATATCAGGCTGACTTGTTGCTTCATTTTCACCTCTGAGTGGGTCATGCATTAGTTTCAGTTCACTCTCCCAAGGTAAAATATAAGTATGGCCATAGTAAAAACCCAAAGGAATCTTGGCTCTGGCATTTGTACTTCCATAACGGCCTATCACAGTGATCTAAACATAAAAATATTAGTATGGACATCAGTTTTCAAAACTTTAAGAAACAAAAAAAAAAACAACAACAAAAAAACTCCACTCTAAACAGAGCTGCTTTGAAACGTTATGGTTCAGTACACTGAATCTGCATTGGTGCAGACTTCTGGGTATATATTGAGCCTAGTAAAAACAAACAAAAAAATTCTGGGACGTGACACACACACACACACACACACACACACACACACACACACACACACACACACACACACACACACACACACACACACACACACACACACACACACACACACACACACACACACACACACGCACACACACACACTTTAGAAGTATTGGTTAGCATTTAACGCTTGAGTTAGTTAGCTAGTTGAATGGCAGCAGCGTACTGCATATGATCACCGGGGGTCATTTGTTAGTACGCACAGTGCAGCTGCACATGCCAAAGCAATGGGATTGGTAGTGATGCACATACACTCTTGTGGAATTGTTCACTTCGAAAGAGACCGGTAATTTAACTGTGCAATAAATTGTAAGTTAGGTAAATAAATGCTAAGAGAGGAATTACAATTATTATGCTCATGAAAACTCTTAGAGACACTTAAGCCAGAAAAAAAAAAAAAGTTTTACTCACCTAGGGCTTCTACCAGCCCCCTGCAGCAGTCCTGTGCCCTCGCAGCCACTCACTAATCCTCTGGTCCCCCGCTGCCAGTTAGTTTCGTTTTTGCCGACAGGCCCATCAGGACTGGCCACGCATAGCTTTTTCCGCATTCCCGACTGTAATTAGCGCCATTGCGGGCCGCAACGCATACAAAAAAACGCGTTGCCGCATATTTATGCATGCGTAATGCGGCAACGCGTATTTTTGTACGCGTTGCGGCCCACAATAGTGCTAATTATAGTCGGGAATGCGGAAAAAGCTACGCGTGGCCAGTCCTGATGGGCCTGTCGGCAAATCGAAACTAGCTGGCAGCAGTGGACCAGAGGATTAGTGTGGGGCTGCGAGGGCACAGGACTGCTGCAGGGCGCTGGTAGAAGCCCCAGGTGAGTAAAACTATTTTTTTTTCTGGCTTAAGGTTCACTTTAACAGCAAAGCCATAACTATGATTATAAAAGGGTTATTGCTTTAGTTATTCCACTAAAAGTACGTGTGTGTGTGTGTGTGTGTGTGTGTGTGTGTGTGTGTGTGTGTGTGTGTGTGTGTGTGTGTGTGTGTGTGTGTGCGCGTGTTTTGGAGTCGAGATAATGAAAAATGTCATGCTACATTACCTTCATAAACCTGCATACAGGGGGTGGCAACAAGTCATGCAGAATTAGCGAATGGGTGCTGATGTCTGTCGCAACCACTAGTCTTCTACCATCCACCTCTTCACCCAAGCTCCAGATATCAATTGACAATGACGCTAAATCACCACAGGTAGGAATGAGTATATCAGTAAGTAGAACAGGTCTGCCAAAATCCAGGGTCACAAATCTTCTAGCACCTGCAAAAAACAAAGTTCAATAAATTATGGATCCCCATCAATAAAAACAAAACAAAAAAACTTTAAAGTGTTAAATAGATGTTAGTAAACCAATGCGATATAAACCAAATCATAACTCACCAGAATGCATTCTTTCTATAATAATGGACTGATGAGGAGGAGGCTGTAGAAAATGAGAAGCATGAGAGATTGCCAGTGCAAGACCTGAACCCAACTGAGCCTGAAGAAGAATAAAAAGTTAAAATAATAAACAGAAAAGACAGAACATACATAAATCTAGTCTAGGAAGAAGCAATAAAGACAACACATGCAATAAAGCATAAAGGCCAGCATTCACAAAGGGTTGATCGCTAAAAAACAAAAACAAAAAAAGAAACAAGTCAGCTCGGTAAAATACTACATTCGGCATTTTAGACTAACACCAACCCCCAGAAAAAAAGGGCTTCAATTCACAAAAACCTGTTCAGTAACAGCAGAAGAATGGCGTTGTCTGTTTGGTAACATGCTGTTCTGTGCAGTGACAGCATTTCAATAGTAAAAGGCATCCCCAACATCCCTTTAGAATGTACATGTTTGCTATAGTTTCTCTGCTCCCTCTGAATCTGTCTATTAGCCTTTCTTAACATTTTACTTTATTGCCACAGCTTAGATGAACTTCCAACATTAAACATGCCATGCTTAGGTGATTTCCCCACTAGCTCCTCCGGCATCTTCAAACAGGAAACTAAATGGTAAGCTAAAAGGTTGAACCTTTGAAGGGCTGCAGGGGAAACCTATTTTGTTCATGTTCGCTCTCTCTTCTGCTGCCTGTGGGTAGAAAAGCTTGACCCTCCCGAGAAGGTGTCGCATCCTATCAGCAAGGAGACAGGGGCTTGCAAGGAGACAGGGCTGTTATTATTGGCTTTCTGCTTATGCCAGACATGGCATATCCACTCTGAAACATTCCAGAAGCAGGTTTTCGACATGAGAGCTGCCGATAATCACCACACGTTTCTGGACTTAACCGCATGCTCAGATCTTTGTGAATTGACATTTGCTGGCATTTATTGAGGTGTCCTAACTGAACAAACTTCAATATGTTACTTTCAAGCCAGGCAGTGAGAGTTGTTCTTTCGGTTACAAAGTGGTTTTAAAAGACGTGGACTCCTCAGTAGTAAGGAGTCCTGCTGTCAATTTCAAAACAAAGCTGCCCATACACTAACTTTTTTTGTCCAATAAGACATTCGATTAGACAAGACCATCTAATTGGGCAAAAATTGTGTTTTTGATCGGTAAGGATATGGACCAAAGATAGACATTATGACTGAAATGTGAACCAACATTGCAGTCCATGTAATGTTGATGAACCATGAAACAGAAATACAGTTCTATAGTGTATGGACCGCTTTAGAAATTATTTCACAATAAAGCACTTCAGATAAGAACTTTAGCCAATATTTCCTGTGCAGTACAGTACAGTGATGTACTCCTATTATTCTCCCATTAAAGATTAAAAGGGAAGGTTTCCGCTATGCTGTTGAAAGTTTACATCTGTTCATTTCATGTGAGGGGAAGAGTAACCAGTGCGGAGACAAGTAGATCCCCCCACTGATCTGTCGCTATAAACGGAGTTTAAGAATAGAGGATGTAGTAGGATTTTAAGCCGCGGTAAAGGGGGAGAAATGTTCACAGAAACAGGGGATTCTTAGCAAACCTGTGATGGGTTTTCTGCACCTCTGCAGCAATTTTCTATAAAAGTTCAAAAGCAATGAAATGGCCTCATAAAAAATTCTGTATTGTTGATGTGAAATAAGAACTGAGGGCACTGAAGCTATTACACAGTGGCCAATGCAATATGCTCTTTTTATAACAGTAATGTATTGGGTATGCAGGGTAACAAATTATACAAAATGAAGAAAAAAAATAAAAACTACACTTTATTAAATTTGAGGGATTACATATTCCTTTTTAATGCATTGGGTTATATTTTGCACCTTTAGAAATATCCCCCAAAATATAATAAATACACTGAAGTCAACAGGCATTCAAAATAGTCTGAGGTGAATTTATTAAAACCAATGCAAGAAGATGAATATTACAGTGGAGCAGAACACAGATTAAGCATTCCGATTGGATGCTTGGAGAAAGGGCTTCCCTTTCCCACCAATTCTGCTCTATCTTTCCTTACACCGGTTCTACTAAATTTGCCACCTGCTTTTCTTTGCGAAATGGTGAACTCTAGCAAAATTGAAGCATGACAGAGTGTTGTATTAAAGCAGGTCTTTGAATTTTTAAAAAAGACACCTACAGAGAAAACAAATACCTTATATATTTAAAAAACCTCAAGACATGCTGAAAGGCACGAACGATACACATTTTCATCTCCATGTGTTTTTTTTTCTGTGATCAAATCGTAAAAAGGGATATTGCTTTTTAAATCGTGCTGATTGATTGCCTTGCTGTCCTTCTAATCGCTTTGGCTTCACTCGGAATGACACGTGGCTAGTGGGGTCAGACTTTCTAGGCACCTGATCTGCATTCAAGCTCTGTGGCTTGAAGTATAAAAGCAGCAGGGCCAGTGCTTCCATAGAGGCAAAGGGGGCAATTGCCCCAGGGCTCCTGAGCCTGTAGGAGTCCCCAAGATGTGTCCCCTCTCTTCCAGCTATGGTGACCCCATACATGCCTGCAGGGAATCGGAAATAGAGGCGCCATGGGGAGAAGTCCAGAGTGTAGAGCAGGGTGCTGCCTCATGTGTCCTGCCTAGATTAGGACTACCCCAATGTGTGTACACTCTGGATTTGTAAGGGAAAGGAGGAGGGGAATAATTGGGTTCCCAACAATGCTTATTGGGACATATGATAAACACCTAAGGATTTTGTGCAGCTGGAAGTGTTGTGTGATGGGCCATGGGAGTCGACTTGGAGGCTGCAGGTGGGGTTGTAAGGAAGCTTTGCTGCCCCCCCCCCCCAGTTACCTTTGCCCCTGGGCCCCATTGTAGCTACAACCATCCCTGAGAAGCAGAGAACGTAACAGCCAGGTAATTAGCATGCTTTCAAAGGAAACAAACATGACATGCTGGTATAGTGCACAGAACTGTTTGAAATATCAAGGTCCTAGGTTCAAATCTTGGCTAGTCGGCACTGAGGTCATTCACTGCAATAAGAGACTGTATACACAGATGCAAGTTCCACTGCAGAGTACAAAAAGCTGTCTTATGTTGCCCTTACCCCTTTTGGTTTGTTAGCATTCTTCCCATGTGAAGCCAGAATAGCAGGTGGTGAATCGATAACTGTGCCGGGGAACAGTTGCGCTAGCTCTGCATTAATGGCCGCTGACACTGCCTCATTCGGTGGTGTGAGTGGTGGCGTCATGAAGAGTGGAGTTGTTTTTGGAGTGGGTGGGATGACATCAGATGGATGGATAAAGAATCCTGCAGTTGCAGTTACCACGGGGTTGGGAGGCACGGAGTTGTGGACTGGACCTACCGCCGAGGCGGCTGCGGCAGCTGCTGCAGTTGTCTGATGCAACTTGGCCTCCAGTTTTGCCTTCTGGAAAAAATAAAACATTAAAGAGACTACTCTGAAAGTAAACATTAGCAAAAACATACCATACATCACTGCAAATAAGTTTTTGACATCCAAAAATTTGTGGGGCAGAAAGTTGGCTTTTCCGCGGGTGATATACCAAGAGAAACACCTCCTAAACTGAGCGTGTTGCCGCATCCTGATGAAAGCGTATCTATCTGTCCTTGCTCCAGCCCTGGTCTCCAGGTTTCCCCAGCAACTTTTTAGCTTGCCACTAGAGCTCTAGGCTCACATGACTGAGCTTGGAGCTCTAGTGGCCAGTTCAGAAGCTGCTGGGGAAACAGAGACCAGGGCTGGAGCAAGAAGAGGTGGCTATGCTTCCATTGGCATGATCCAGAGTGTATTCTGCATGGGGGGAGGCGCCTAGGGGGTGACCCACATTTGGTGTGTGTGTGTGTGTGGGGGGGGGGGGGGTGTCAGCAAATCAGCGGGATGCAGCTTTTAATTGTTTTTGCTGGTTCGATAATTATTTCAGAGGCAGTTTGGGGGCTTTTTTGGCAAGTTGTAGTAAAGTATTATAGTGATGTACACTTTCAAAATGTAGAATATCTGTAAATGTACTGATACTCTACTTACTGAAATGGGCAACAAGGCAGCGAGAAAAGCAATAACATTGTAAAAAGGAAAGTTCTGCCAGTGAAATCAAATCAATGCCTCACGATAAGCCAATTAGGCCAAATTTGCAAAGCCAGATTTGTTAGGGTTAAACTTGGTTGATGCACACATTTCCTGTTTGTTGTAAATCAAAGAACCTACCTGAAACAAATTAACTTTCTTGGCGGTATGGACAAGCTCAGCTCGTCCATGACCCTCGCTGTGCACTGCCCCGGCCCTACTGGGCCGATTTGCACAATTTAAAAAAAACATGCAGCTTGCACTTTGCTAGCTGCGTGTTGGATGCGAGGGGTGGGCAGGATGCCGCAGGGAGCAGGGAAATCATGTAAGCTAGCGCTAGGCTAGCTACATGATATATATATATATAAAAAAAAAAAAAAAAGAATGCAAAAACTACTGCTGCGCTGCCACCCTGGCGCAATCAATAGAACGCCACAGTGGTTAAGATAAAGGATGTGCAATGTGTTTTGATTTTGTTAGAATAAGCATTTACAGTATTGTATATTGAGCTCTTTGATTACAAGGACTGGAGATGAAAGGGTGTCCCACCTGTTGCTGAAGCTTCAGAAGCTGCTGCTGTTTCTCCTGCAGAACTTGAAGTTGCTGTTCGGCTGAGGCCATAGCGTGAGACAGCGACTGTAGAGCAACCTGAGCTGCTGAGCTGAGCGCAGTTGAGGCTTCTCCCACAGTTCCAGCTGACAGGCCGCCCATTGCTGGGGTTACACCAAACGTGCTCACTGGCATGAAGCAAAATAGACACTAGCATGTAGATGAAACTATTCATACATAGAAACTGGACAAAAATGTTACACTCACAATACAATCTTTGTTGATTACAAACCCCTTATGTTTACAACATGCATTGTATTTCTAAGCAGCACTCCACTTCACCCCAAAGGGGTTTTTACCCTAATGCTGGGCATAGACTGTTCGATTATGCCGGCGCGTCACCGCTTGTCTGCGCGGATCTATCCCCGCTCGTCCCCGTGGGCACTTCCTTATCAGCGTTTCGTTTCTACCATTGTCCGCCCGTGGGGATCGAGCGCGGTATCGACCCGCCGCGGTGATCGGACAGGTTGAATATTATCAATCGAGCCATCAGCTGCTCGATTGATGATATAAAACGAACAGTCTATGCCCAGCATAATGGACAAGAGCGATTTTCACCTTTCAGTGCACATCCCTTTCATTTGCCTATAGCTTAATCACAATGAAATGATCTAGATCTTGTTTTTTTTCACCACCAATTGGGTTTTTTGGGGTTGATATTTGTTTTCAGTAATTATTTTCTATGCATTTTAAAGGGAAAAACAAGGAAAACATGGAAAAATACACTATTTATCCAATTATATCCCCTATACTTTTAATATAAACACTGCTACTGTACATAAAACCCACACATTTTATCTGCCTATTTGTCCTGGTTATCACAAGATTTTAATTATGTCCCGAGTACAAAGTATGGAGACAATATATTATTTGGAAATAAAGGTGTATTTTTTCTACATTTTCCCCCCACTATTTTCACGTGTATGCGCGCGGTGCGCACACACACACACACACACACACACACACACACGAGTGCGTGCGCGGGAGCGCGTACGTGCACAGCGCCGGCAGCACTGTTTGACTTATAAAAACGTCCTGGAGCCATTAAGAGGCTCTAGCAGGACGTTTTTATAAGTCAGCTTGTCAGTAAGTGGTTAAAGTCAACAACCTACTGCTTGATAAGTACTCTATATTCATATTTACTACAATGTCCTACCTGTCAAACTGACAATATATACAAAACAGGTTTCCTTGCATTACATGGTTTTAAATGTTTTTTTTAGCATCCCGCACTAAGGACTACTCCATCAACCCAAGCTTGAAAATTTGGCGTACAACAAATGCATTAATGCAGCTACACTTGAAAATGAATCCTCTATAAAGAAATAAACATATCTAAATATTGGGCTCCCAGAGGATTACTAGCCTTTTAGCATTTAAATTTTAGTTTGAGCATGAATTGTAAAAAGAACACACAACAATGAATTCAGGATTAAATGAAAACCCAATGTCAAAAAAGGAAGAGAAAAAAAATTGTATATACCGGTAAACGTACTTGCATCGTCCCTCTCAATTCTGGTTCCATCACTGGTAGATACACAAGAAAAATGTAAAGGTTCCACTTCCAGCAGCCCTGTGAGAGATGTGAAACTGCCCTCTGCAGCAGTGCAACTGTTCACTTTTCCACTGCCTAAACAAACAAAAAGCACACTAACCAAAAATATTTTGTACACACAACAGGTTTGAATAAAAAAAAACAAAAAAAACCACACACACAAAAGGAACACAAAGCTATGTTGTTTTAGTGAACAGTCAATAATGGGGTTGAATATTTTGCTGCACTCTATAGTTTTGCATCTATTTATGCGATAGCATTTCTGTCTATGAGGCAAAACCATTTGGACCCTCCAGGGTGGCATTTTCATGAAATGCTCACAAGCAGATACATGGTGGAAGCATTCTGTTAATTACTCATCTAATGCCAATGCCATAGGCAAAAACTGCAGCACTCAGCTGCTGTAGGGAGTGGGCGGACATATTGTGGAGGATAAAGAGGCATGTTTGAAATCTGTGTTTAGGATCTGATTTCAGGGCAGTTTTATTTCATTCCCAATTTCAATGCATGATTCGGTAGAAGCAGAAACACAGATTTCTGACACAGAAACATGCAAGGCAGGCTTCCACATTATAAACAAGTTGCATTGTTAAGGTGTACCTGTAGCGGGGGGAAAAAAAAAAAAAAGTGTCCCTAGGGTGGTACTTACCTCAGGTAAGCCAGTACCTTGAGTTGGTGGTTTCATAAACTGAGGAGTCGGATGATTTTTGTACTGACTCCACAGCCCAGGGTAAGACTCTGGACCATAAAGAGGCTTCCCTCGTTGTCCTCCGTAGCCCCATTCCAGCGCTCGGACCCCCGAAAGGGTGCTCGTCCGCATCTCACAGGCGCACTAGCACCGTCCTCCTCAGTTTCCTTTGAAAAAAGCTGGGCCAAATCAGGTCCGCTACTGCACAGGTGCAAGCCATCTTCTCCTGTGAAGTAGCACTGACCTGATCAGGGTTGGGTACCTCTGCCGGAGCACAAGCGGAATGGCACTAGTGCACATGCAAAGGGAGACCACTCTTCAGAGGTCCCAGTGCTGGAACGGGTCTGCAGAGGATGAGGGAAGAGTCTTTAGGATCCATAGGCTCCCCTCTTCTGAGGGAAGTAGAACATTTTATTCAATTTAAAAAGTCACAGGATTACTTTAAACTTGGTGTGGACAATTCAAGTTTCATAGAGTCCACAATATTTTACTAAGATTAAAAGCTTTTCAATGTCCAGCCCAGTGTGCTGTTATCACAAAACAATTTGACTTTTATTGTCCATTGAAGATTTAAAACGGTATGAAACAACTCACTTTGCACAGCACTTACAGTAAACCTGAATTGGCAAAAGAGAAAGATTTTATACTCACCCGGGGCTTTTTCCAGCCCCATTAACACCGATGCGTCCCTCACGGTCCTCCAGGGTGCCACGTTCAGCCGCAATCAGCCCCGGTAATCTGGCTCAATCGGGCCAGTTGGCTCTTCTGCACATGAACGGAGGGGCATGTGCTGAAAAGCAGACTGGCACGACTGAACCAGATTACCGGGGCTGATTTCGGACGTACGTAGGCACCCTTGAGGACAGCGAGGGACGCATCCGTGCTCATAGGGAGGGAGGAAGACCTGGGCGAGTATAATATCTTTATTTTGCCATCTCAGGCACACTTTAATTACAAGATGATCTGACCACTTGTCCTGCAAAACTATCAGTTAGCTTCAGTGAAGTGTAAATATGTTTTCAAGTGATACAATATTCTTTACAGTTGTCTTTTTTCTTTCTAGGTTCTATGTTTAAGAGCAAAAATGTATTACAGAGTTTCATACCAGTTTAAAAATGTGCCTCTTAAAAGGTTCTGCATATCTTAACTGCCTAAGCTAAGCATCACTGGAGGAGGGGGGATTACATACCATGATACAGCAATACATAGATATAAAAAGTGTTTCTGATGCTAAGTCCAGGAAAATTAACATAAAAGTGGGTAGTCTGAGTAATTTATTGCATTCTACCATATGTCACTACAGTGCCACTTTAAACAGCCATCCCATGCTGTATTGCTTTTACTTGGAAATAGTCAAAACTTTCTGTTGCGAAAAAAGAAAATAAAGCTACTGTCCAACCATAAAGGGATTCTAGTCAGCCAGGCACTCTGCTAGCGAACAAAGAATGGGCTATACGCTAGAAATCGTGCAGTGACTTACAGTATTCACCTGAGTTGGCCCAAGTACAACTATTATTCATCATCTCCCCTACGTAGCTGAGGTGAGGAAATGGTAAGGAAATACAGTTTCATGCAGGAAAGGTACACCATCCATGGAAAAGTTAAGCAAAACATTTGCCTACATAATCAGCTATGCCTAAGCATACCCATGTACCTTTATTCATTTGGACAGAACTATCCATTGTAATGCTAGTGTACAAGCCTATTTTAAAATAAAGGTAAAATGTACTACTCACCTAGGAGGACATCTGAAAGGTCAATTTCATCCGACTGTATACCAGAACCGCTGTTGTATACATTTTTACATGAGGAGCCACTGACTTCCAAATCAAACAACACAGGGTCAAATGGAGAACTGTACAGGCCATATCTGTGATGAAACCGACATCAGAATACTACCATCAGCAATCACAAAATAAAGTAACTATTAATTACAAAAAAAGAAATAATGATCAAGCCAACAGAGCTCCAAAACCAAACCATATAAAGTCATTTGAAGACAGGTTAAAAAAACAAAACAATATTTTACCATTCTCAGTGAACAGCCAACCCTACATTGTAGGGTCCCCCCAAGCAAACACTGCAAGGACTGGAACACCACATGACCATGTGAAACAATGCCTTTGAGTAGCATTATAAAATGACCATTCTTTGCTGGTATCAGAGCTGCAATATGCACCTAGAAACTGCAAGCAATTTCTGAAACTCACTATGCCATTGGGCTGGATATTTGAGGGAAACCACACCACCACTTGGTCCTGCTTGGCCTGCAGTATGTACACATTACAGTACAGATATCTCAAATCTCATCAGACCTGTCCAGAGTGTATTCTGTCACGAGGTATACAAACTGTTGAGATCTGACTGTCAAATAGAACACACTGTACAGATTACCACAAAACCAATGAAGACTGCCAAAAAGCTTTGATTCACCCGAAATCATGTGGTATATCTATGGTCATCGGGAAATGCTCCATTGCTCCAGCTCTCATGGGGTCACTGACCCCATGGGAGTGCAGCAGTGCCGCCATTATGGTCATCACCTTTGTGAAGCGATTTAAGTCCGCTAGGAGAGAAAAGTGCAATATAACTGTTCTGTTGTCTTGCTGGTCCTGTGAAGGCATGACTGTGAGAAAAGAATGGGAAAGTGGCAAACAAAAGTTTGTACCTCCTGGTTAATCAAAAGAACCCCTGAGGCCCCCAGAATACTGGGATTTGCAACCATGTATCCTTAATGTATACAGACACTAGAAATTGCTTCTCATGGAATTGAGAAGCAAATGCAAAAAGAGCATGTACGCATTCCATTAGCTGATGCATTTTGTTCAGGCTGTTCAGGTCCAGGACAGAGTTCTCTTTTCTCCCATAGTATCACACAGTCTTCTGTACAATTCTAAACCATTCTGCTCATTTGGGACTACAATAATGATGCCTTTAGTAAGAATCAGATCCACTGCCTGACCTTCTTGAACAGCCAGTTAAACTAGAGTGACAGATTTATTGGAGAGAGAAAACAAACTGACTTTGCACCCCATTGAGACCACATCTCATCTCATTACACGGGCTCAGGTGATGAGTGTCTGCAAAACGTGAATAAAGTGAAGCAGTTATCCTCGCACAAGGTGAGGGATTATCCTCATGTTGAGGAGGTTTTCACTCTACACTTGTCTTACATGGTTATATTGTAAATTAAATCAAGCACTCAAGAGGTTGTTAGCTTTTTCTGAGGTCCTTGTTGGTCTCTGAAAAAGGATACAAAGTGTTATCCCTTCATAGTAAGTAGTAGGGGCAAGGAAGAAATCTTGCCTTCATTAATGATCTGGATATTGACATGTGCTTGACTTTAAGACAATGGCCTCAATTCACTAAACTTATCTCCTGTCTTTAATAACTCTTCTAGAGTTGTTACCATGGTGATAAGGCATGTAGTATTCAGGAAACATTTTACCTCAGGCAAGCCTAAAGTTAACTCTTCTGTCTTTAAATTAACTCTCCAATCCTTAAAATAACTCCAGAGTTAAAGACAGGCTGTTAATTAGCTGCATGTGAAAATAACTACAGAGGAGGTAAATTAAATTAACTACAGGAGAGGTAACTTAAGGAATGAAGAGGTAAGATAACTCTCTCACGTGTGGAGGTAAGTTTTCTCTTGCCTTATTATCTCTAGCATGATCTTAGTGAATTAAAGCCAATGGCTTGCAAGAGGATACCTGCAACCAACTTTTTGGAGGTGGCATCTGCTAACCAGCACTAAATCATATAGCACAGTGAAGGGCCACAGATGATGAAATTGCTCTGGTTAAGAGTTGTTTCTTGTGGTGGCTTGCTTATGTATTTATTATTCTGGATGACTGCCAATGAAACCATGTCAAAGCCATGAGCACTTACCTAGTCTGCAGCAATGCTTCCATAGGTGTGAGTCGGTCCTGCAGTTGTCGGGACACAGCTGTAAGAAGGGACGCACAGGCTGTGCTGCAACCAGCCAGATCCTCATCCTTAACATAATTTAGCAGTACAAAATACCAATACACAGCACCTGCAGAGAATGCACAAAGCAAACATTAAAAAGGACAAAGGCACGGCGTAAAGAAAATGGCATCTTGTAAAATGTCAACAGCAGTGCATACCTCCTGTGGCAGAAGAAGGCAGATAGCTTATGTTCTCCAGTAACGCCTTTAAAAGAACAAAGCCAAAGCCTTGTTGATTTGGATCACATTTTCCATTGCTATTTCCAAAGAAAAGAACAAAATTGGGTTACAAAAACATATACATTTTTTTCATCCAACTTTGTAAACAGTCCATGTGTCAAACAGTTTCCACTCCACATACTGGATATCTGAAGTTTTCCTGTGGTATCTGGCACAAAAATGTTAACAGCTTATATTATAAAGCGGACCTGAGTGACATGGAGGCGGCCATATTGATTTCCTTTGAAATAATCCCAGTTTCCTGGCAGTCCTGTTGATCTCTTGCTTGCAGTAGTGTCAAAAACACATACCTGAAACAAACATGCAGCTAATCCAGTCAGACTTCAGTCAGAGCACCTTGTCTGCATTGCTTGTTCAGGCTTTATGGCTAAAGGTATTAGAGGCAGAGGATCAAAAGCCAGGACAGCCTGGCAACTTGCATTGTTTAAAATGAAACAAACATGTCACTGTGTCACCCTCCATATCCCTTTTACCTCAGTTTCCCTTTAAAGGACTTACGAGCCCAAAATGTCTAAAAAAGCAAAGTACCTGTAAGCTGTTTAAATGCACGGAGGACGCCGTCCGCGCCCTCCGTGCAGTTCCGCCGGGTCCCCTTCCTGAGATCGCCCCCCGCGCCGACCCCGACCCCCCAGGCCGGGTCGGGCTCTCGTGCCGCTCTCAATATGGCCGCTTCCATTGGCCGCGGCTGCGCAGTCCGCCTGGCCGCGAGTGCGGCTGCGCAGCTCTACGGCCAACCCCTCCGATCCACGCTACAGTGCGTGGTTCGGGGGGTTGGCCGTAGAGCTGCGCAGCCGCACTCGCGGCCAGGCGGACTGCGCAGCCGCGGCCAATGGAAGCGGCCATATTGAGAGCGGCATGAGAGCCCGACCCGGCCTGGGGGGTCGGGGTCGGCGCGGGGGGCGATCTCAGGAAGGGGACCCGGCGGAACTGCACGGAGGGCGCGGGCGGCGTCCTCCGTGCATTTAAACAGCTTACAGGTACTTTGCTTTTTTAGACATTTTGGGCTCGTAAGTCCTTTAAGTTCTGCATGGTCAGGTGTGGGGCCTCCATGGATGTGACATGTTCTTCTATTACACAACACAAACGTTTGATCAGATAAAAATCTGGGGGATATGCAGGGCAAAGAAAACAAAATGAACTTTGTTCAGAGATCCAGTTCTGATATTCACTAGCTCGGTGGACAGGAGTAAAATAAGCACTAGTTTGCAATTACCCATGTCACGCAAACTGCATTGCACTTTTCTCGAATGGTCCCCATGCAGTTTTTCAGCAATCTATGCTAAAACAGATCTTCTGTGAAACCAATTGACTTTGATCCCATTTCCATTTGTGTCAGCATCTTGTATTGCTGTTAGAAAGCATCTAAAAAAATCCAGCAGGCACTACTTTTTTCTCCCCAGCTTGTGAATTTGGAAGCAGCCTATCGATTTCAATAGGCTGTAATACCCTGTCCGAATTTGCGTGTGAAGAATCGCTGCTTTAGTCTTCACTCTCCTCACTCAACAAGCCTTTAGCACTTATGACCCAATTACCCTTCCTTGCACCACCAACCCTTGCTTCCCAGCAGAACCAGGGCTGTGGAGTCTAAGTTGAAGTCAGTGTCGAGGAGTCGGAGCAATTTTGGGTACCTGGAGTCTGAGCTGGAGTCAGTGGTTTCATAAACTGAGGAGTCGGAGTCAAGAGTCGGATGATTTTTGTACCAAATCCACAGCCCTGGTAATTATTAGACTAAGGAGTCTGAGTCATTTTGGGTAAATGGAGTCGGGAGGTTTCATAAACTGAGGAGTCGGATGATTTGCCCTGAGCAGAACCCAACAAACCCGGCTATTTTGGGGTTTGTTTGGGTCCAGTACCTAGCTATCACAGTTTGCCCATTGTTAAAATTGTTCCAATCCTTAAGATTGCTTTCTCCCCCTGCAAACAAATTATCCTAAAGGACTGACCATTCATTCACTAGCTGATTGACTAATACAGCCCACTTCTTCCTAAGTGTCATTATAATGAGAGGTTATTCACGACATCTCTCAAGTGGTTTTAACGTCGCAGCTGATACGTGTACATCAACATTCTATGTTGAACACGTCAATTTTTCTTTACACATAAAATATAGAACATTTTAATCAGGATACCATTTAGTGGGAAATACAACAAATTAAACAAGAAAGCTTTCAAAGTAACACTCTTATCTGCTGCAGGTTTTAGCCCCGCACACAGGATGGGAGCCTGATGAAGAAATCTAGTACCAGAATTTTAAAAAGCTTCCTTGTTTAGTTAACTTCATGGTATCACACGGACTCAAAAATGTACTGTATCAGTTAGAGAACCAATGGCTAAAATGGTAAAACGCTACTATACAAAAATATACTAACCTAATACAGAGGGCTAAGAATCGAGCACATTTATGGGCAATACTTCTTCCAGCTTCAAAAAAACATGTGCGCACAATATCAGAAAGACATTTTCTTGTTTTAGTCAGTAGACTTTCTTTGCCTTCCCTCAAGCTTAGAAAAAAAAGAAAAAAAGAAAAAACAGAAGTTACATTTATAATAAAGTATTTAATAAAAACCACACAAAAAAAAATTTAGACATGTTACTATATTTTTCTTACATTCAAAAATACATCAAGCACCATCTGAAAAATACCCCATAGTCGCTGTTTAACAATAAAGCTACATGACCATTCTGAGTGGACTAACCATGAATAAATATTGCCTTGCACATTCTAGGTTTGTGACCCACAATAAAATACTAGACCCACAATAAAATTTCTATTTTAATTTCAGAATCACCCAAGAATTGCAATGCCTAGTCACAACAAACTATGCAAATGTTCAACTGATAATGAAAAAAAAAAGTAAAAAATTGAAGTAAATCTGGAGTCTTAAAGAACTGCCCCCATAAAACTAGATAATTAACTCAGTAGAGGGAAGCTTCTGGATGCTCCACAGGCTTCACTGATCCTCCTTGACCCCTCCACTACTGGACAGGACACTCCTCTTTGCAGCCACCCTTTCTTTCATGTAAAAGCGCAGCCACACTGCGCAGGTGTTAATAGGGTTCATGCCTCTGCAGAAGCACAAAGCTGCTCGTCCACTGAGGAAAAGTCAAGCACAAGCGGCTCCATAATACTGTGTAGGTAACAGACCATACTGGTGCTTGCACAGTGCAGCCACACTCAAACAGATGGAAGTGTGGCTGTGGGCAACATATTCAACATTTTTTTTTTTTAAATATTTGTATAAACCGAGTGCAGGTATGAGGGGTTGTAATAAGATCCAGATGCTTCCCTCTACTGAGGTAAGAATTTTTTTTTTGTATTCTTAGTTCAGGTATGATTTAAGCTGGCCACTAACGGTCCAATTTCTAGCAAAAAATCGTTCAAGCGATCAGAAATTCTGATCGGATTGGTTGTAAATCTCCATTGGTGGACACAATCGATTATGAACGAGTGAAAAAAATCTCGCCCGAATGAATTTTCGTCGGTGGTTGTGATAGATAGGAAGCAATGATTCTTTTCAGCATAGAAATAAATATCCGGCACTATCACCAGGCAAGTCTTCAATGGTTTTAATGGTATGATTAAAATCTTCCATCCATAATCAACATAAATACATTACACATACCCGCATGATCTTCTTACCGTGGGGCAATGTGGGAGCAGCGGTCCGCCTGACGACCGTTTCGCTTGGTACAAGCTTCTTCTGAGGCTCCGTGCGCACAAAAGATCCCAGTTCAGGTTCTTTTAAACTACCGGGCGTTCGCTCCGTGTACTGCGCCTGTCACGCCGCTTCCACGTCACCTCCTGCATCTCCGCGTCATCGCGCACATCCGCAATGATTGGTTAGTTGATGGTGTAGTGAACGATTTTTCGTCCGATCAGAATTTCTGATCGCTCGAACGATTTTTCCCTAGAAATTGGACCGTTAGCGGCCACCTTAAAAATAAGAGCTAACCACATATTGCAGTGAATGCTATTTTGGGATCTCAAAAACAGGCACTGTTGCACTTCCTCAAGGCTCGCTTAGTGGAAACTACTAGTTTATCACTTGACATTTTGTGTGCGTTTTGAACTAGGATAGGCATCCATACCTGCCTGGACCATTAGAATGGACACCAGCCAACCAGCAGAGGATGTCAAGTACTAAGCTCTGTGCATGTTCCGTAGCCAGTCCATCGTCCACCCTTTTACAAAGTGTGTTCAGAAGCTTCTCATGAAAGTCTGAAAACTGCAACATGGCACATCGCTGCACTCTAGATGAAATGACAACAAAATTCATTAGACACAGTTTAAACAAGATTTTATCAGTTCTGCATTATACACAAAATTATACACAGCAGATACCAGTGAAACAATGTAGCCAATGTTGATATTTTCACATTACAAAACTGAAACTACAGAGCTTTAGATAGATCCATCTCAAAGAAAACTCCCTAGAATCCATAGCCCGACTAGGGCTGTTCACTCAAGACAGCCAGGATAATTAAAATCCCCCATAATAAAACTGTTAGGCAGTACCAATGTTTATCAGAAACATTTCAGGATTTCATTTTACTTTGTCTCCAGTAACTGAACAGAGATAAGCGTTATAAAAAAAAAAAAAACATAACATTTGACATTCCTTAATTTTAAACTACAACATTGCCTTTGTTAAAGTCAGAGGTGACAGGCAAACACACAATTGGAAATGAATTATTTTTCTACAATGATTTTAACACAAGTGTACAGAAGTTTTACCACATTTCCGATGTTCACTTTAACCTCAAGACCACAGTTGTACTAGTCAGTTTTCATTCCATCAACATTCAAAAGCCATAGTGATTCCACACTGTCCCAAAGTTCCACAAAGCAGCTAAATGGCTCCATATATTTTCAGAAATATTCTACTGAATACGCAAAGCATACAAGTTTGATGAACTAACTGAAAAACCATAGACAAGATCTTTAGACTGCAGATGGCTGAAGGCTGTACATTCATGTCTGTAGAGGTTAGATGGATTAGCCTATAGATCTCATAAAGCAAGTTCTAAAGAGATACTGTAGTGTCTGCAAACAAAAGGCCCATACACAGGGCATATAAATGTCTGTACAGACACGTGTTGCGCGACAGTTCATTGGTGTGTATGCTGTGAGCAACAACGACATTCTGCAGACAAGGGTTCATTCTCTTGCGGCTTTTGTAGTGCAAACCGCCGCATAGTCTGTTGTCCTGCTGTGTGTAAGAAATTTTTCTACAGACAGCAGAGTCGCTACCAATAGAAATCTGAGGAAACATTTGGTGGTGAGTCGGCTCTACATAGTCCATGGCAGACAGCTTCCGCCATGTTTGTTGTCGCGTGTGTAAAATTGTCATGAGCTCGAATAGTCGCTTCTATATATACGCTTATATCTTGTCTGTCTGTTGCTACAGACAAAATGTATGCAGTGTGTATTTACCTTGAGGCCTAGTTCACGCTACAAAACTCAATCGCTAATGGCTTAGCAATAGCATTTTTGCAATACGGTTTTCAGCTATTTTTTTTTTTTTTAAATGTGCGATTTAAGAAAATTTACTCTAAAAATGGTACGGGCAGCACATTTACGATTTTTTCAAAAATTGAAACACTGCAGTGAGAACACCCTCATAGAGTGACTAATAGGCGGCGCCTGGTCATTTGTGGTTTTGCATGAAAACGGCCGCTCGAGCGGCCTTTCCATGCCAGTTCACAGAGGGTGTCTGCGTGAACAGTGTGCGAGCAGCCGATCGCGGCTCGCACGCATAATGTAAACACGCGGGGAAGAAATCCCCGCTGTTTACATCAATACGGCTCTGCTGATTGGCCGGGGATCGCCGTCATTTCATAGGTTGAAGCCTATCCTATCCGGCGCAGGATGGATATCCGTCCTGCGCACATCAGAGGGAGAGGGAGGAAGGGAGGGCGGAAAACGCTGCGGAGAGGGGCGTTGAAGAGCCCCCCCCCAGCAGGTCATCCCCCTAGTGGGGAAAAAAAAGAGGGGGGGGGGTGGTTGGAAGTTTGATCGTCCTACCTTGCACATGATCTGCGCTGTGGGCTGGAGAGCCCACGCAGCGCAGATCACACAGAACAGCCCCGGTCCTTAAGTGGTTAAAGGATACCTGAACTGACATGTGACATGATGAGGTAGACGTGTATGTACAGTGCCTAGCACACAAATAACTATGCTGTGTTCCTTTTTTTCTTTCTCTGCCTAAAAGAGTTAAATATCAGGTATGTATGTGGCGAACTCAGTCCTGACGCAGACAGGAAGTGACTACAGTGTAACCCTCACTGATAAGAAATTCCAACTATAAAACACTTTCCTAGCAGAAAATGGCTTCTGAGAGCAAGATAGATAAAAAGAGGAATTTCTTATCAGTGAGAGTCACACTGTAGTCTCTTCCTGTGTGAGTCAGGACTGAGTCAGCCACTTACATACCTGATATTTAACTCTTTCAGGCAGAAAAAAAAGCAACACAGCATAGTTATGTGTGTGCTAGGCACTGCCCATACACATGTCACATGTCACTTCGGGTATCCTTTAAATAGGATGGTGGTAATTAAAGAGGAAAACTGAAAATCCAGATACATTAACTTTAAACTAACCTTTCCTTTGAGATGCAGGTTTTTTTGAAACGTCTTATAGTGACTGACACCTCTTGCAGCAGGTCACATCCTCTGAGGTTATCAGCTTTTCGGGAAGAAGTGCTGGAATCCATTTTTGCAGTAGATTTCTCCTTATAATAGGAAACATGATAATAGCACTTATTTTTAAGCAGTCAAAGTCTTAAAAGAGATACAAGTTTTATTAATGATGAACAATAATATAATTTGCCATACCTTTCCAGGAACAACCTTGGCCAATAACGAAGCAAGGGAATGCCCTTTCACACTCTGCGGCTTTAAGGAGGGTATCCTTACAACCGGCCTAGATCCGTTACACAGCTCCTCTGCTCCTCTATCATTTACTGCCTTTACATGAATTAAAAAAGAACGATATTTGCCCCCTGCCATTCCTACAAGCAAAGAAAAGTTTTGGTCACAAATAAAAATGTTCCACAGGGATCACATCTGAATCAAATAAATGAAGAAACAATGGAAATATAAATATAGAGCAGAAGAAATCCCAACAAGCTGTTTTCACAATGGTCACGTACTTCTAGGTAGCCAATTATTTGGAGTTGCCTTTGAAGAACACGTTACTTCTTAACCACATGGTGAACGGCCACATTTTAATTTCATCAGGTTTAATACTGAATAGGGATGAGCTTCGTAATTCCGCAGGATCCTGTATTCTGCATCCAAATTTCTACAGAATTCAGCCATTAGAATCAATACTGCTGACTTCCGCGGTTAATTGCAAAGCCCTAATAAATGCAATCTTCTACAAGTTTGCCAGGTATCTTTGGGAGAATAGTGGTAACAAGTGCATTCGTGCCCCTGCAGCTTGTGTACCCTTTCAATAGTGAATAGTTGCTCCAATAAAAGGGTAAGGGGGTAAGGGTGTGTGGTGTGTGTGGTGTGTGTGTGGGGTGTGTGTGTGTGGTGTGTGTGTGGTGTGTGTGTGGTGTGTGTGGTGTGTGTGTGGTGTGTGTGGTGTGTGTGTGGTGTGTGTGGTGTGTGGTGTGTGGTGTGTGTGTGTGTGGTGTGTGTGGTGTGTGTGGTGTGTGTGGTGTGTGTGTGTGGTGTGTGTGGTGTGTGTGGTGTGTGTGTGTGGTGTGTGTGTGTGGTGTGTGTGTGTGTGTGGTGTGTGTGTGGTGTGTGTGGTGTGTGTGTGGTGTGTGTGGTGTGTGTGTGGTGTGTGTGTGGTGTGTGTGGTGTGTGTGTGGTGTGTGTGGTGTGTGTGTGGTGTGTGTGTGGTGTGTGTGTGTGTATAAAGAGTTAACCTCTACCAGACTAATTAACCCCTTGTGCCACTTATACTTGGTCTTAAGATTCATAAACACCTGTAATGTAGGCAACCCATAGAGATTGGATACAATTACTAAGGCGACAGCTCGGTGACCCAACACTGTATAGGTGCATTGCCATTTTGTTGCCTAGCAATGCAGCTATACAGCACTGAGGTCCCTAAACTAAAATCGCACGCAACTGCTTCAGATGCACAGGCTGGGGATAATGGTATGCTACATGCTGCATTGACTGGGAAGACTTGAAACAATATGGCCTAATTATTAGTTCAACTCTGGAGATAACAGTAAAGTATCACTCTTTTGCTCGCATAACCTTTCCAACTGGAGGTGCAAATGGCACTTGGAAAAGAGAAAAATTGCAGATCTGTAATAAATGCTAAAAAAAATTAAATGTAAGTTATGAAATGCAGCAGTTTCAGATGCACAAAACGCTCATGAAATATTGATTAGGTTTTCTGGAAGAGGGAAGTCAACTTACCTTTTACAAGTTTAGGACTTGTTAAGGTCAACATTCCAGCGTGCCCTGAAAGATCAAGTCCACTTGCTAACCAAACTGGACCACACAAGATGTCTTCTTTGTGCTCTTCTAAAAACGGACACAACCTTGGACCTAAACATAGAAAAGGAAATTTCTTTAATAACCAACATTCAAAATTGGACAAATGCAATAGGGGTTGGACAAGCAATTAGGGTCTTATAATGCAATACGCACGCAAACACACTCAGCTCAGCTAACCACTCATGACAATAAGGAATAAGACTCATTCATTGCTAGTGCTGCTTTTTGTGTACACAAAATACAGACATGGTTAAACAGTTTCTATTCATCTAAACATGTGGCTCATTGTAGATGTGCTTTCTGTTGCAAAAAAGGTGTCTGTATCCACCAGTAGTTAAGAGATCCCCGAATGAGACAGGCCTTTGTTTACTCAGACTTGCCCTCATATTAATGTGTTTGTGGAATGAACTGTCTCTATATGTACTGAAGATGTTCTGTCATCTGCTAGCTTCATGCAAGCTGGTCCTGGGTTCTTTTATTCTGTGTGGCTAATTGCCCTCTGCTCTGTCACCTCCTAACATTCAAGTTATAAGCCCAATGCTGGGCATACACGACGTCGAAGAGAGGATTATCATTCGAGCCATCAGGCTCGATTAATATCCAACGTGTCCGATCACCGCGGGGATCGATACCACACTCGATCCCCGCAGGTGGACAATAGCGGCGAATCGAGCGAATGATAAGCGCCGGCGGGGACGAGCGGGAATCGATCCGCGGGGATGCGGCGGGGGTCGATCTGGCGGCTAATCAATGAGCAGACCACCATTTCTTTTTGATAGTGAAAATTTTAAGATAGTTTAAGTTAGTGTGATATAGTAGACATGCATAAGTTGGAGCCTTCTTCCTTCTAGTTTTGGAGAAAGGGTATTTAAGATAAAGTACTCTATCACCCTCTTGAGAGCTGGAGGAGGAAGATTCAGGATCTCCAGAGTGCAGCACTGATCCAAATAGAGTAAACTTCCTCTGCTGTAATAGTTTGAGATCTTTGATGACCAATTTTCAGGGATACTTCATAAACCTGTGTTATAGTTTCTGCACACAAAGTTTTATCATGCAAGAAAGCTCAGAATCTCTTTAAAGAGACTAACAAAAATGTCATCCTTTTTTCTACCATCCTACAAGTTCCTAAACCTATTCTAATGTGCTCTGGCTTACTGCAGCACTTTCTACCATCACTGTCTCTGTAATAAATCAATGCATCTTTCCCCTGTCGGACTTGTCGCCCTGTGTCTGGAAGGCTGCCAACTCTTCCGTGCTGAGCTGTTATGCACACCCCTCTCCAGGCCCCTCTAGAGCACACTCCAGAGTGTGTTATTTACATAAGCCAGCAGCGTCTCTGCTCCCTTATCAGTGAGAGAAGAGAGCTGGATTAAAAATCCTCCTCTGTTAGGCTCTGAAAGGAGCTGGCTGACACATACTGAGGAATTACAGACAGGGCAGAGCTGTCTGCAGGAAGAAACGATCAGCCTGTCACTAGTATTCAGTGGATGAAAGCTGCAGGGGACAGAATAATAGGAGATGTCCCCTAACGCACTGGTATGTTTACTTTTGTGCGATTTTAACAATACAGATTCTCTTTAACAGTGCAGGTTTAGCAATTCTCAAACTTGCGTGCCATTAGGTGACCAAGGTACATTTTTTGTTTGCTTTTTTGTGTGTGTTTTTTTACAACCTAAGTTAACCAGGATAGCATTTCTGCCTCAGATCCACTTGCTTCTCTTTCGAAGTTACTTTCTGAAATTCCCTACCTATAATGGTAATTTGTACTGCCAATGACATTAACGTCATATCACCCAGGTAAGGGAAGCAAAATAAAATTGCATTAGATCACTGTGGAAACCTACTCCTTTATTAAAAATTAACATTTAACAAAACACGAAAAGTTTTAAAAAGGACAAACACTTACTCTGAGAGTCCTCTACTTCCATGCTTTGCATGTCCTCATTTAAATCTACCAGAGTAGGCTTCCCATTCCTCTGAACTTCCACGTTGAATGCAGGAGACAAAGGGAAGGAGATGGGCCTATCTACAGGGGTCTCTATAAGAAAAAGTAAGCAGCATTGACAACTATGAACATATGAGAAGATGTATTATTTCTGGTCAACAATTAGACTATGCAGCATGCAAAATTAGAGAAATGGAATACTTTAAGTAACATTATGGGGTACATCATTACAAGTGGAGTACAACCCTGCCTATAAGAGTTTGGACATTATTAGCTTTGTCACTGTGGCTACAGTTACCAAATATCAAGTACTGAGCCCTAGTTGCATCTATTGCTGTTTTATAGGAAGTTATCAACAGGTTTTCATAGCACTGATTAAGTAATGGAGTACAGTACCTACCAGCAGTAATCTGTGCATATCAAAGCACCGATCAGTCTACAACAAGTGCTGTTAACTGTAGAAACTTTCCTTTACTAATGTATCTGAGTTGCTGAAAACTCAAACAAAATTTCTGTAACTACATACACTGTATACCAAACAATGGACAAATGGGGAAAAAGCATTTACAAAATGTTAATTGTGAAATGTAAAAACATTGTCCAATTTGCACTACCATATACCGTAAACTAAGATAATTTGTCCCTCAAATAATACATGAAGTCATGTTTTATATTTGGGTCATTGCCCCAACATACCTACAGATACAGTGCACATCCAGAGTGCTGTGGTGGGGTGCCACGACTGACGTGTGTGATCAGCACGGGGTTCCACTTTAGCATACACAAATTCAGTGTGCAGAGTTCCCCTTAAAACTCAGAAAACAGGCATGTCTAAGCTCAACCAGGTCTTCTACACAAACACACAAAACCAGCTAATGGCATCGTAAAACAATAGTCTAATGACAATAAATACTTGATATGCTACATCTTCCGAGGAACTCTTTTCCTAGTAGACATGTACTAGCCAAATGCCAGACTTTCTTGAATCCACATCTCTTGGGGTGGAATACTTTGAATACATTCTGTATTCATTTGAGAGATTAGAAGTAGGAATATAGAATTTGAAAGGCAATATGAACAAAAATACCAAAAGTATAGCAGATGAACCCTACTAAAGGGTACTGGTTATATCAGTGTTTAATAAATTCTGGCAAATACAACAAGAAGAAAATTTCTCCAGAACCAGAGAGATGACATTTATGTTTCATATCTACATGAAGGAGAGTATAACTTTTTTCAAATATTCCAAAATATGCTTGCATATGCAGATTATACAATTATTTAGAAACTATCTCAATGCTGAAATGACTCAATCAATGCAGATAAGTCTCCTCCTATCCTTGGGCTAGAAACCCCTCCCTAACAGCCTCAAGTCTCAAGAAGGACCATTTGCTCAATGCCAGAGTAGCCTTCCATTCCTGATATCTCAAGGAAGTGGAGCAGGACCGTCTCAGGAAGACTAATTCCAAATTATTCATATTACCCCAGCATCCTAAGTAATCCTAAAGACTGGACAGACAGAAATTAAGTCCATTTTTCCATGGTAACTATTTACTGTTGGCTATATGGTTTGTCATGTTCTTTATTTTTCTATTATCTTTCAATGCACTATTTTTGTCTCAAATTAAACAAACATTTTAGGCAATTGCTTGTCAGGGGTATTCACAAAGCCTCTGGGCTCTACCACAGAAATAGCGTTTTACTGTACATAGAGCAAATTGTAAAACAAAAAGGTTTTGTTTAACATAGCCGTTTCCTTTCAGATCAGGTCCCTAAATAGACACGTGGTGGCAAGCAATTTCATTTTATGTGTGTGAGCACAATTTTCTGCTACCCTGCTCTCAGCTGCCCGGTACATAGATTGTAGTCCAAAACATTGGAATATCTATGTGTAGGGGTGCACCCTGCACATAGATTTTCCAATATTTTGGAAGGTGTAAAGGAGGTGTAAAGGGAACGTAGATGTGTGACATAGGGGAGAGTTTATCTTGGTATAGCTACCTTTGCTCATTCCAAAAATCCCTATTCAGCTTCTGTCCACCTTCAGCCTTCACATGCTGCAAAGGGAAATGAAGGATTCTGGCATGTATTAGGCAGGTGGTTGTGCTGAGGCTCAATGAAACAAAGTGGAACTGCAGAAAAATGCTTATACAGTAGTTGAGAGTAACAATGTCAGTTTTATCACAATCTGGATTCTGCTTACAGAAATGTCTCCAGACTTTACCAACAGTATCACTAAACAAAGGAACTAAGGGAATTTTTGCTATGGTACTATAGACAGCAATGTAAACATTTTCTACAGTTGTGGGGGAAAATGTTAGCTGGTGGGGTGGTGTTGCTGACTGTGTTACAACAAAGAAGGCATACACCACTTGCTATAATTCCAGTGACCGGGTCAAAGAGAAATGCAAGAGGAAATGTCACTGGGTCACAAACAAAATCTGGCAGAGATTCTATTCCCCGAATCCCCAAACTAAAATGTCAATTATAAAATCTGTCAGGAGACAAAATGAGTTTAATTTCTAGACTAAAAGTTCTATATTAGTGTTAAAGGGATACTGTAGGGGGGGGGGGTCGGGGGAAAATTAGCTGAACTTACCCGGGGCTTCTAATGGTCCCCCGCAGACATCCTGTGTCCGTGCAGCCAGTCACCGATGCTCCGGCCCCGCCTCCGGTTCACTTCTGGAAATTCTGACTTTAAAGTCAGAAAACCACTGCGCCTGCGTTGCCGTGTCCTCGCTCCCGCTGATGTCACCAGGAGTGTACTGCGCAGACACAGACCATACTGGGCCTGCGCTGTGCGCTCTTGATGACATCAGCGGGATCGAGGACACGGCAACGCAGGCGCAGTGGTTTTCTGACTTTAAAATCAGAAATTCCAGAAGTGAACCAGAGGCGGGGCCAGAGCATCGGTGAGTGGCTGCGCGGCCACAGGATGTCTGCGGGGGACCATTAGAAGCCCCGGGTAAGTTCAGCTCATTTTCCCCCGACCCCCCTACAGTATCCCTTTAAGAGGCATCTTATGTTAAACTACTAGGATTAAGTGAGGAACAGTGTTACTGGGAGCTCAGTTTATTATTAAACTGCCCACCGGTCTCCTCCCCAATCACCCTCTTCCTTGAGACAAAAAACAGTAACCACTAACTACTGTTGGTGGTCAAATTCAGCATAACAAATTTGGAATAAGTCACTTCTGCACCATTTCAGTACCAAACAAGCGGATAGGGCGCACTTCGTGGTGCTGTTCACTTGACTGATGCTTCCCCTTTTCAGCTTTTGAAGGAGGAAGCATCAAGTCAAGTGAAAGGCGCCGTGAAGAACAGGTAGTGATCTCCCCGACCCTCTCCACTTGTTCGATACTGTAATGGTGCTTAAAGGATACCCGAGGTGACATGTGACATGAGAGACATGTGTATGTACAGTGCCTAGCACACAGAAAACTAGGCAGTGTTCTTTTTTTTCTCTCTCTACCCGAAAGAGTTAATCAGGTATGTAAGTGGCAGCTTCTGTCAATACTGGGTCAGACTGCAGTGTGACTCTCACGGATTTGAAAATTGCAACTATAAAACACTTTCCTAGCAGAAAATGGCTTCTGAGAGCAGGAAAGAGATAAAAAGGATCAATAATTCATAGATTTTAGCTCTGGCATACTTCAATGAATGTGTCATTGAGCAAAAACAAAACCGTAAAAAAACTTAAAACGTAGATTTAAATATAAAACGTTGGAATATCTTAAAAAGTCATTTTTAGGAGGAGGAGGAATTGTTTATTTCATTAGTTTATTTTCACTTGGGGCGTCCTTCAAGTTTGGTGTTCAGTAGTATTCGGGTGTTCCAAATTAGTTATGCCGAATTGAAAGAGAAACCCTAACCAAGAACTGAACTTCATCCCAATCAGTAGCTGATACCCCCCTTTCCCATGAGAAATCTTTTCCTTTTCACAAAATGATCATCAGGGGGCTCTGTATGGCCGACATTATGGTGAAACCCCTCCCACAGTGTGATATCAGGACCATGGTTCTGACATCACACTGTGGGAGCCTTGTTGCATTATGGGAAATACAAGATGTTTACAGCTGTTTCCAATTGCCAAAAAAAGAAAGCAGCATCTCCTTCCACTGCCCTCACCTGCCAGCAGTAAAAATGTCACCATGTGATAAATGTCAGAATGTAAATCAGGGAGAGGAAAGATTTTACAATGGGCAAACACTGACTAAATCATTTATATATAATTATTGTAAGAATGAAGCACTTTTTTATTACAATATTTTCACTGGAGTTCCTCTTTAAACACCAACATTAGTAACTACATTTTATTCCCGCATGGTTAAAGCTCTGAGGGCATGGCACACACGTACTATGAGGAATTCAAAACAACTGGGAATGAAGGTTATTGAACTAACAACACAAACGGGAGTCCAGGTAAAAAGTTATATGAAGCACAACTTTTTGCAGTGTAAGATGGGCAACAAAGCGGCACTGCAATCTAAAATGCACTAAACCATTACCTTACTTGAAAAGTGCCTGAAGGGAGCCCACGATGACTTAGCATGCCGACTTGACAGCTGGTTCATCTTTTCTGAGATTTGACATATACCCATTTCTATGCAAAGGCAACCAACCTCCCTTTTACGTCTGGAGAACAGCTCTATGACCGCAATCACAACTGACACTTTCATCGTCATATCACTCAATTAAGGTTTCCCGTGTGCTCGCGGGTGGGCTGCACTACAATGTGTTTTTTTTTTACCCATTCCAGGGCACATTTTTACCTACTATCAAAACATTCAAACCTAGCAATGCAACAAAGAAAAACAAAACAACTAAAAGTTTCCAGAAATGACAAAGGAAAATATAAGTTCCAGTACTAAAGATATTTCCGAACTTAGATAAAGATATTTAAAGGAAACCAGATCTGACTAATAAGTTTTATACATACCTGGGGCTTTCTCCAGCCCCATCTGCACGGATCGCTCCCACTCTGCCGTCCTCAGCCTTCTCTGGCTTCTGTACCGGGTCCCATAACTTCAGCCAGTCGCGGCCAGTCTGTGCAAGAGAAGTGCACCCTCTACGTATCTTTCCGGCGGCTGCTGAAGAGATACGTAAAGAGTGCACTTCTCTTGTGCAGACTGGCCGCGACTGGCTTAAGTTACGGGTCCCAATACCAGGGCAGGAGAAGGCTGAGGACGGTGGCGTGGGAGCGATCCTTGCAGATGGGGTTGGAGGAAGCCCCAGGTATGTATATAAAAAAAAAACGTATTACTCATCTCTGGTACACTTTCAGCAAAATGTCATTGCTGAAAATCTCTAAGCAGGCACAACAAAAAAGTGGATTTGATTTTGTCTAAAACACTCCTTTCACAAAATGATGGGAAGAAATTGAAGGAAGTGGAGAAGTAATCTTACCATTAACTTTGGCTAATCCTGGAGCTTTGTTTTTGAGTAAAGTCACTTGGATTTGTGGAATGTTTGTGATGTTAGAGTTGAGTAAAAACTTGAAATCCACATGTCCTACCATGCAGGCTTTTGGTAACACCAGTTCAAAGACATGTTCATCCCAACTTGTACTAGTGAAAAAAAAAAACAAAAACAAATGAAATTAACACAAGCACAAAAATGTGGTGATGAGGAGGATATTCTGTTAGCTAAATAATTATTACCCTAACAAACAGTGTGGACACCTAGAAGAAACAGCAGAGGGGACAAAGAAAGAAGCCTCAGAGGAGCTAAGGGCTGGTTCACACTATAAGAGCTTTTCTTAAACACTTGTGATTTTAAAAGCTCTTTTTAATGTAATGCAATCAGTTTGTTTTTATTTGAGCAATGTGATTTTATAAATCACCCATAGCATTGCATTACCAAGAGTTTTTTAAATAACTGGGGCTAAAAATCCTCTTGCAGTGTAAACCAGGCCTAAGATTGGTGGTTTTCCTCTCTCTCCAGTGTGCTTTTCACTACACACACTGCATTGGTGAGATGTGGGGGTGGACAGATGCAGGGGCTTGAGTGTTCAGAAATGCACTGGAAAGCACAATGCATCATACCTGTCATTTTGTAGTTTCCAGGTGCGAGTGTGCTGAGCAGCATCGCCATGGTGTTGCTGGTGTAAGTGCTGTGGATGCCGTCTCTGCTGCTGTTCCTGCTGAACTTCAACCCAGCATGGTGGTACTGTTGCAGAAAACCTTGGAATGAGGGTCTCAAAGCGGGTTAGCTCCACTAAACATGTTAACATGTCTAATGAGAAGGGTTGTTCAACTAGGAGATCCACACCTTGTACAAATAAAAAAAAATAGGAAAACAAATTATGTCTAATATAATGCAATAATTTACCAAGAAAACAAGTTAAAGATGAACCAAAAAAACAAACAAAAGCAAAGCTTTAACCATATTTTACTCATATCATTACAAATAGAAAAATACAACACTATCTAGATTTCCACCATTATTTTACATTTTTTGATAGGTGGGTTGCAGCATCAAATGAAGGCTACCACCATCCTTTAATAATACAAATGCATAGAAATGCATGAATACTGTTAAGGCATGCATATTTTCTGCAATTCGGTTTGGATTGAGACTCTGGGAACCTGTGTAGTACATGCCCCAGAATGTAAGATGATCCTGCCAAGAAAGCCAAGGGGAGGAGGAAGGCTTCAGTCTGCAATTGGCTAGATGGATGGTTATGTTTACAAAAAAACAAAACAAAAAAACAAAAACATTCAGGTCGCATTCACAGTGGGACTTTATGGTCACACGTTATAAACCTCGTATAACGCAGCTTACTGCACTGCAATGCTAATCCTATGGGCTGTTCACAGTGCAACAAAGTCGCATAAAAAAAAAGTTACACTGTGGTAACTCACTGCTTGCAGTTCTGCAAAGACACGTCGTCATGGTTTGATCTCCTGTGAAACAGTCTACCGTGTCTGTGCGCACTGCAGGTGCATGTTAAGCTGGATACAGACTTTTGATTGTCCTTAACCTTCCTGTTAGATTATTGCTTGATGTGTACACACTGGGGTCATGCTACTCTGTACAGGTTTTCTTTAAATTTGCTTTAGGCCGGGTTTCCACTGCTCCGAATCCGGGCTGATTCCCCGCCCACGAATTCGGATGGATTTCAGCAGCCTATAGAAGTCTATGAGACCCATCCAAATTCGTGGCCGAGGAAAAATCTGAGGCCCTGCAGCATAATTTCGTGCATAGCTGTCCGTATCCCATAGCCGCACATAGCACGGCTAGAGGGATTCGGCTGCGAGAGGCAGCAGCTGTGCCGGCATCGCGTCTCGCAAGATGCATGCAGCTGCACAAATGGAAACTTAGCCTTATTGTTACAAAAAAAAGGCGACTCTGACTCTTCAGATAAACCACCATCAATGCAAGTTCAAACTCCTGCATCTCCTTAAAAGGAGTCGTCAAGCAACTCCTGCTACAAATAGTGCTACTTACCCGGGGCTTCCTCCAGCCCCAGCTATGTCCCTCGCTGCAGCTCCGCTGGCCCTCATTCTGACCTCCAGGTCCTCCACTAATGCAGCAGCACTGCAGTCAATCACCTCCACGTGGCTTGGAATGTATTGTGCAGGTGCAGTAGTTCTGCAGCCACCATGTGCCCACGTCGTGACAAACTGCGCACATCCTTGATTGTGCTCCCATAACGGGAACATAGTGTGCATGCGCAGTGCGAGATTGTTTCATACTGCGCATGCTGAGGACACTCCCAGTGACAGGCACATGACGGCTTCAGGGAACTGGTAGAAGCCCCAGGTAAGTTAAACTGTCTTTTTTTAAATTACTTTAGGTTTCCTCTAAAGTGCATAGAAGTGTTAGAGAGGCTATGAAACCCAAGCACATGGACTGGGGTTTTTGATTCTGGTTACCTGTGATTCCAGGACTGGAAGGGTTTGACAATGGCTTGATGCCTTCAGTTAATTGTTCCACACCCTTTGTCAAAGAGCTTTCAACAAGGATATCAGTTTCATCTAGATCATCACAAGTTCCTCCAATCTGAAGAAAATGAAGTTCTCCACCTTAAGTAGCATGAAAGAAAGAAAAAGATAATTGGTAATCTTCCCTACTTCTGTGAAAAACTAACACTATAGTTTTTCCTTTTAGAAAGGCAACATAATGACAAAGGGGAGTTGGTTTTTAAACTTTTAAAAGTTTTGAACACTTCTCTTGACAATAGTTAAAAGTTAGTGGAAAGAAAGTAAAAATCTGTCACAGAAACCGGAGAAGATTTTATTTTTCGAAATAAATCATACCCAAGATTAGATCTGGAAATAGGACACTGTGTAAAAACATATTTATACACACAGAAGAACATGCTGCTACATGAGCCAGAGTATGGACTATAAAGCACATATATAAAGCTCAACAAGAAAATCCATGAAAAGTAAGCAGACAAGCAAGGATTAGGTACTATTCTAGGTCAGCGAAAAATACCCACGATGAAAATAGATATTCTGTTGTGCACAATTATTAGACTATTGTAACATGTTAAATGCATTTTCCCCCATTCCAAAGTCAGCTTCCCTAAGATTCAGTGTGGCCAAGGGATAGAGTGATGAGAAGAGACTTAAGATTTTAGGTTATGGGACCCAGAAAGTCATATACTGGGCTAAGTCTGGCGCTTAAAATAGGAGATGCTGCTTGTGATAACATCCAGCTGCCAAGCAAGTCAGGGGGAAGCAACAAAAGCAGCCTTTACTAGTGATATATGCTTACTCATCATTACAGAACTTGTTTCTAATACATAGAAGAAGAGGGAAAGAACGTGATATTACTGGCAGTGCTAAAGGCTCTTTCACATCTGAGCTGGTTTTCGGCGTTTCGACACAGCGGCAATAGATTGCATTAACCAAGGGTTGAATGAACCCAGTCGATCTTAATTGTCCAGCGCCAGTGTTTCCCCATCTGGTTAATTAGAACTACCGCCACTAATCAGCGTCGCACCACAACTTCCCACGTCACATAACGCGTGCACGAAATAGGTTTTGTGCACACATTGCCTAATGTGAAAGAGCCCTAAAGAAGCCATGCAACAGCAGGTTACATCTATGCAATTTCCAATTGCACTTAAAGGACAAGTGAAGTGAGAGTGATATGGAGTCTGCCATATTTATTTCCTTTTAAAGAGACCCTGAAGCGAGAATAAATCTCGCTTCAGAGCTCATAGTTAGCAGGGGCATGTGTGCCCCTGCTAAACCGCCGCTATCGCGCCGCTAAACGGGGGTCCCTTCACCCCCAAACCCCCCATTGCAACACTTGGTCGCAGACTTGGTCGCTCCTGGAGGCAGGGCTAACGGCTGCAGCCCTGCCTCCAGTCGCGTCTATCAGACGCGCATCACCGCCTCTCCCCCGCCCCTCTCAGTGAAGGAAGACTGAGAGGGGCGGGGGAGAGGCGGAGATACGCGCTGACAGACGTGCGTGGGGCAGGGCTGCGGCGGTTAGCCCTGCCCCAACCAGGAAGCGCTCCCCGGCTGTACGGAGGAGATTTGGGGGATCAGGGACCCCTGTTAAGCCGCGGGATAGCGGTGTTTTAGCAGGGGCACACATGCCCCTGCTATCTATGGAGGTCTGAAGCGAGATTTATTCTCGCTTCAGACTCTCTTTAAGCAATACCAGTTGCCTGGCTGTCCTGCTGATCCTCTGCCTCCAATACTTCTAGCCATAGACCCTGAACAAGCATATGTAGATCAGGTGTTTGACATTATTGTCAGATCTGACCGGATTAGCTGCATGCTTGTTTCCATTGTTATTCAGACAATCGTGCAGCCAAATCGATCAGCAGGGCTACCTAGCAACTGGTATGGTTTAAAAGGAAACAAATATGGCAGCCTCCATAGACCTCTCACTTCAGTTGTCCTTTAACACTGGGAAAGCTTAAATATCACCTGAAGTGAGAGGGATATAGAGACGGCCACATTTCCTTTTAAACTATACCAGTTGCCTGGCATCCTGCTGATCTTTCATGCATTAGTAGAGTTTGAATCACACACATGAAACAGATGATTGGCAGTACAGCCAGGCAGTTTGCAATATTTATTTCATTTTAAACAATGCAGCCACCATATTGCTCTCCCGCCAGGGGTCCTTTGACCTCCTAACGACTATCTCGTGCCAATTGGCGTGAACGTGGCGGCTCTCCCAGGACTGCGCAACGCCAATAGGCGATAAGTCCTGGGGGCGTGGTTTGCAGGAGATTGCTTTGGCTGATCGCCACTAGGAGACTGTTAGACGGCACATTGTACAGCGATGCGATCTACGCCAGCGCTGTACTGTGCCATGAGTGACACGGCTGTCCCCTGGGGAGGCACACGAGCGATCAACTCTTATAGGCTGATGCCTATGACAGCCGATCACTGTCATTGGTTGGCGTGGAGAGGGAGGGAGGAGCGGGAAATAGTCACATCTATTTAAAAAAAAAAAAACAAAAAAAAAAACATGGCAACAGCGAACAGAGCCCACCAACAAAGCTCTGTTGGTGGGCAGAAAAGGGGGGGGGGGGGAAATCACCTGTGTGCAGAGTTGTACAGCCCTGCAGTGGCCTGAATTGTGAAAAAAATTAGCCTGGTCGCTAGGGAAGGGGGTTGGGGGAATCAATCGGGTGAGGGGTAAGCCTACAGTCTTCAAGTGGTTAAATATCTCAGAAAAATAAGCAGTAAATCAGAGTAACGCATATTTCAGATTGCACACAAGAGCTTGTAGAGCATGAAATATACGTCCCTCTGGTTATAGGCAACTTTTAACTATTCTACCCTCTTCTGTCCACTTTTACCTCTCTCCCTACGTTTCCTTATTTCTTTGTCTTAAAACTTCTATCGTTATTGGTATCTGAGGTCGGACCTGAACCCCAAACTTGAGCGACAGAGGACGTAGCAAATTGGATTATTTACAGCATTCCTCATTTTTCATGTGACCTAACAACTTACAAAAAAGGATGTCCCGACTAACAGGCATGATCACCCCAGACTTGCATTTTGACATAAAAAAAAAAAACGACTTCAGAAAACAGAAATCCATCCTCACAGCTGAAACCATGTCCCTTTACACACCTAAAATTACCTGATTGCGATATTAAAATAAACTGAGCATGACCTTCAAAGAAAACCTCCTTTCCTGGTTTCCAGACGCTGAATGTTGGGTACCTGACACCGGGGCCCATATCTTATCAACAGGTAACAAACCTGTCACAGCAGGTGTGAGATTGTAAAACAAACACAAAACAGTGGGCATTCAGTTCAGGCCATCATAGACCCTTTCCTCCCCCTCAACTAGGACAATTCTGATAGATATAGATATAGTTGGGCGCAGTTGGTGAGCTTAAACGTGTTAAAGCGTAACCAAGAGCCCCTGTCACTGCTTTCCTGTGGTGTGCTGCAGCCCCTCTGCATATGAGATTGATAGCGTTATATATTCTTTATGTTAATAAAGTTTATTCTACCAACCAGTGATAGGTAAGTCATCTTCTACTTTTCTACTAAGTTTTCTCCCAAGAGACATTTTCACACCTTCTCAATAACATCCTTATAAAGACCCAAACAAGGATAGGAAATGCTCTGAACAAAATGTAATTTACTTTATTTACTTTTTAGTATGTTTTCAATTGCCAAGTGCTGAAAAGAAGAAAAACTGGGGGAAAACTTGGGAGGTATGTTAAATGCATATTGTCACGTTAGAGCCGTGAGAAAAACACAATCGCAATCAGTTTTCTGCAATCCAAATTGTAAGTGTAGGTCCTAGCAGACTGCAGTCTTGGGTTTTTTCCCTTGTTGTAATCTGGCCATTTCAGCTGCTAGCAGAGCTTCTTTTCATGAGATACGTTTGCTGTCTGATAAGGCATGTTTGTTTTAATTAACTGGTTCAAAGGAAGCCTTACATACGCTCAACTTTCCTCAACGACGGGTCCGCTGAGCGGATCGTTTAGAAACTGCCTTATCTGTCTGCCGACAGCGTATACACACATGCTACTGTCGGCTGAACGTCTGCCCAGCGGGAGGGTCTGACGGACCAGTCGTTGGCGGAAGTAGTGCGTGTGTATGCACCTTTACTCCCCAGTTACCTGTGAAAAACCATCTCAATGACTTTAGCAGTCAGGAAGCCCACAGCAGGGGGCCTTTTCAGGGTTTGGTATTACCTAGACTTGCTGGAGCCAGTCTACAGATATGAGAGATACATGTAGTATATGATTTTTGCTCATTTACAGAATACCGTCCCTTGGACAGTTATGAGAGTTATATCATTTGATTCATAGGGTCTTGCTGAACATTTTGACACCAATATGGAGCGGCAGGGACAAGCCATGACAAAGTTATTAAACTTCTCAGGAACTGGACCTCCTATGGTAGGCAAGTTTGAAGTCATAGGAATTGTCATATTCTGAGGATTATGAATCTGCCATCAGCACAAATATGGCATTTATTGTTGACTTACAGTGTTCCACAGTTAAATCTAAGAATCACCCTCCAAGGAGATGGACTTTGATTGGTTTGTAAACCGGAGGTGGCAGGGTTTGTCCCACCCCAAAACTAGCTTCAATAAAACCAGGATGCATACAGGGAGGGATAGTCCTCCACATTCCCAACTCATGAAGGCATGCTGCTGGCCTGAGTACTGAGCCACCGGCCATCTTGGATATACTTTGATCTGAAACAAAGGAACTTAACTTGCTTTACAAAAACCTGACATATTCCATCGGAACCTAAGTAGTCGTTTATTTCTTTCCCTTTTATTTTTTACACTGGGTTACTTTTCTCATTAATTGTTGATTTTCTGTATATATTGTTTATGTTGCATTTATAATAAAAGACTTCTAGAAAGTCACTTATTTCTCAGCTACACCAACTATTCAGCCACACAGAATGAATCCTAGGTTTCTGAGGAGTCGCTACCACTGTCCGTATAGCCAGATAAAACTGTGGGTTTTAACTGTTTTTTTATTCGCAGACGTGGTGGCCGTTTTGTACCCTGAAATAGTGTGCAATTTGTGTTACTATAACTCGAGGGCTCCCTTCTAGCCTGTCTGCTACCAAAATTCCAACAGTTTAAGCTCATTGATTGTGTCCAGGAAGTTGGACAGTCTGTGGGTTGAAATACATTGGAAGGCACTGAGCAGTCCGGCTACTAGGGAGCCTGTGATACATATGGGCCCAGTTCTCTTGAAACAACTGGTGGGCAGTAGCAGACTTTAGAATATCTGTAGCTCTCCTCTGAATAGACTGCAGATTTCTATTAATACTTTCAGGCTAGGTTCACAAGGGGACGTTGCATTGTAAACTTGCAAAGGCAACATTTTAACGCAGATTAACACTGTGTTGGTGGTAGCATTAAGTAGGTACAGTAAAGCATACAGTCAATGAAAAGTATGCTTTTCTGAACCTGGTAGAGGTAAGAACTTTAACCACTTGAGGACCTAGGGCTTTCTACCCCTTAAGGACCGGCCACTTTTTTTCCCCATTCAGACCACTGCAGCTTTCACGGTTTATTGCTCGCTCATACAACCTACCACCTAAATAAATTTTGGCTCCTTTTCTTGTCACTAATAAAGCTTTCTTTTGGTGCTATTTGATTGCTCCTGCGATTTTTACTTTTTATTATATTCATCAAAAAAGAAATGAATTTTGGCAAAAAAATGATTTTTTTAACTTTCTGTGCTGACATTTTTCAAATAAAGTAAAATTTCTGTATATATGCAGCGCGAAAAATGTGGAAAAACATGTTTTGGATAAAAAAAAAAAAAACATTCAGTGTATATTTATTGGTTTGGGTAAAAGTTATAGCGTTTACAAACTATGGTGCAAAAAGTGAATTTTCCCATTTTCAAGCATCTATGACTTTTCTGACCCCCTGTCATGTTTCATGAGGGGCTAGAATTCCAGGATAGTATAAATACCCCCCAAATGACCCCATTTTGGAAAGAAGACATCCCAAAGTATTCACTGAGAGGCATAGTGAGTTCATAGAAGATATTATTTTTTGTCACAAGTAAGCGGAAAATGACACTTTGTGACAAAAAAAAAAGTTTCCATTTCTTCTAACTTGCGACAAAAAAAAAATGAAATCTGCCACGGACTCACCATGCCCCTCTCTGAATACCTTGAAGGGTCTACTTTCCAAAATGGGGTCATTTGTGGGGTGTTTACTGTCCTGACATTTTGGGGGGTGCTAAATTGTAAGCACCCCTGTAAAGCCTAAAGGTGCTCATTGGACTTTGGACCCCTTAGCGCAGTTAGGCTGCAAAAAAGTGCCACACATGTGGTATTGCCGTACTCAGGAGAAGTAGTAGAATGTGTTTTGGGGTGTATTTTTAAACATACCCATGCTGGGTGGGAGAAATATCTCTGTAAATGACAATTTGTTAATTTTTTTTACACACAATTGTCCATTTACAGAGATCTTTTTCCCACTCAGCATGGGTATGTGTAAAAATACACCCCAAAACACATTGTACTACTTCTCCCGAGTACGGCGATACCACATGTGTGGCACTTTTTTTGCACCCTAACTGCGCTAAAGGGCCCAAAGTCCAATGAGTACCTTTAGGATTTCACAGGTCATTTTGAGAAATTTCGTTTCAAGACTACTCACGGTTTAGGGCCCCTAAAATGCCAGGACAGTATAGGAACCCCACAAATGACCCCATTTTAGAAAGAAGACACCCCAAGGTATTCCGTTAGTAGTACGGTGAGTTCATAGAATATTTTATTTTTTGTCACAAGTTAGCGGAAAATGACACTTTGTGAAAAAAACCAATAAAAATCAATTTCCGCTAATTTGTGACAAAAAATAAAATCTTCTATAAACTCACCGTACTACTAACAGAATACCTTGGGGTGTCTTCTTTCTAAAATGGAGTCATTTGTGGGGTTCCTATACTGTCCTGGCATTTTAGGGGCCCTAAACCGTGAGGAGTAGTCTTGAAACAAAATTTCTCAAAATGACCTGTGAAATCCTAAAGGTACTCATTGGACTTTGGGCCCCTTAGCACAGTTAGGGTGCAAAAAAGTGCCACACATGTGGTTTTGCCGTACTCGGGAGAAGTAGTACAATGTGTTTTGGGGTGTATTTTTACACATACCCATGCTGGGTGGGAGAAATAACTCTGTAAATGGACAATTGTGTGTAAAAAAATCAAAAGATTGTCATTTACAGAGGTATTTCTCCCACCCAGCATGGGTATGTGTAAAAATACACCCCAAAACACATTATACTACATCTCCAGAGTACGGCGATACCACACGATTGGCACTTTTTTGCAGCCTAACTGCGCTAAGGGGCCCAAAGTCCAATGAGTACCTTTAGGATTTCACAGGTCATTTTTGTTTCAAGACTACTCCTCACGGTTTAGGGCCCCTAAAATGCCAGGGCAGTATAGGAACCCCACTAATGACCCCATTTTAGAAAGAAGACACCCCAAGGTATTCCGTTAGGAGTATGGTGAGTTCATAGAAGTTTTTATTTTTTTGTCACAAGTTAGCGGAAATTGATTTTAATTGTTTTTTTTCACAAAGTGTCATTTTCCGCTAACTTGTGACAAAAAATAAAATCCTCTATGAACTCACCATACTTCTAACGGAATATGTTTGGGTGTCTTCTTTCTAGAATGGGGTCATTTGTGGGGTTCCTATACTGCCCTGGCATTTTAGGGGCCCTAAACCGTGAGGAGTAGTCTTGAAACAAAAATGACCTGTGAAATCCTAAAGGTACTCATTGGACTTTGGGCCCCTTAGCGCAGTTAGGCTGCAAAAAAGTGCCAATCATGTGGTATCGCCGTACTCGGGAGATGTAGTATAATGTGTTTTGGGGTGTATTTTTACACATACCCATGCTGGGTGGGAAAAATACCTCTGTAAATGACAATTGTTTGATTTTTTTTTACACACAATTGTCCATTTACAGAGAGATTTCTCCCACCCAGCATGGGTATGTGTAAAAATACCAGGGCTGTGGAGTCAGTCCAAAAATCCACCGACTCCGACTCCTCAGTTTAGGATTCCACCGACTCCGACTCCTCTGATTTGCATATTACAATTTTGTTGATTAAAAGTATGTAACATGAAATTCGTCTCTTAACTGCCAACGCTTAGGAATTTTACAAGACAACTGAAGTGAGAAGGATATGTAGACTAATATATTTATTCCCTTTAGACTAAAACTAGTCCTTGGTAAGAGTACTTGTAAAAGGTACAAACCGGAACAAACAACATCTATCAGGCCCTAGGCAATGTAAGTGTGGGTACATGTAAGAATGATGTGCAGGTACTCTGCAGGGGAATGAGGAGATTGTAAACAGACAACACCTCTGTGTTCAATGTGCACAGCATTCTCAGTGGATTCCCTGCAGCTCTGTGGGGAGTGCATATGTAGAGTATAGTACTACTGTGTAACAAAGTAAACCTGAGACAGATGAAATTAAAGTTTTATACATACCTGGGGCTTCCTCCAGCCGCCTTCAGGATAATCAGTCCCTCGTTGTCCTCCTCCACCACCTGGATCTTCTGCTATGAGTCCAGGTACTTGAGCCAGTCAGGCGTAATGCGCATGCACACACTCCGCCGCCAGCAGCATACTACACCTGTGCAGCACTATTGCGCAGGTGCAGAATGTTCCTGGCTGTGGGAGCGGCATGCGCCGGACAGCGCTGACTGGCTGAATTACCAGGACTGATAGCAGAAGATCCGGGTGGTGGAGGACAGCGAGGGACTGATTAGCGTGAAGGGGACTGGAGGAAGCCCCAGGTATGTATAAAACTTTACTTTTCATCCGTCTCAGTTACCCTTTAATTTGTAGTCACCAAACCAAATTTTAATAACAGATCACATTATTTGATTTCATCAGCAAAGGGAGTGCATACATTTGCATAAATCAGAATCGATGCAGAATTATTTCCATCTCGTTGACCATCTCTATTAGTGACACGGCTACACATCAGGCTTTATTCTTACAGCATAGATGTTATTTAGTATAAATAAGAGATTCCTGTGTACACATCATATATACAGTCACAATCAGATATGTATATCTGACCTTAAAAATACAGGGACTGCTTTATTGAAGCAGCACAAGTAACTAATTTTGATTGGTTTATTTCATTTTTGTGGACTAAGCACAGCTATTACTGTATATATACATTATTTTTAAAGAGAACCCGAGGTGGGTTTGAAGAATATTATCTGCATACAGAGGCTGGATCGGCCTATACAGCCCAGCCTCTGTTGCTATCCCAAACCCCCCTAAGGTCCCCCTGCACTCTGCAATCCCTCATAAATCACAGCCACGCTGCTGACAAACAGCTTGTCAGAGCTGGCTGTGTTTATCTCTATAGTGTCAGTCTGCTGCTCTCCCCGCCTCCTGCAGAACTCCGGTCCCCGCCTGCATCCCTGTCCTCCCTGCTGATTGGAGGGAAGGGACGGGGGCAGGGACCGGAGCTATGCAGGAGGCGGGGGAGCAGCTGAGACTGACACTACAGATGTAAACACAGCCTCACAGCACGGCTGTGATTTATGAGGGATTGCAGAGTGCAGGGGGACCTTAGGGGGGTTTGGGATAGCAACAGAGGCTGGGCTGTATAGGCAGATCCAGCCTCTGTATGCAGATAACATTCTTTAAACACACCTCTAGTTCTCTTTAATGACTATTATCTGAGAAATAGAACATTTTATCATATTTTCTATTTTAATTACAGTTACAAATTCATTAGGAGTCGGAGTCGGTGCATTTTTTCCCGACTCCAGGCACCCAAAATTGTCCGACTCCACGACTCCGACTCCACAGCCCTGAAAAATACACCCCAAAACACATTATACTACTTCTCCTGAGTACGGCGATACCACATGTGTGACACTTTTTTGCAGCCTAGGTGCGCTAAGGGGCCCAACGTCCTAATCACAGGTCATTTTGAGGCATTTGTTTTCTAGACTACTCCTCACGGTTTAGGGCCCCTAAAATGCCAGGGCAGTATAGGAACCCCACAAGTGACCCCATTTTAGAAAGAAGACACCCCAAGGTATTCCGTTAGGTGTATGGCGAGTTCATAGAAGATTTTATTTTTTGTCACAAGTTAGTGAAAAATGACACTTTGTGAAAAAAAAAAAAAAATCAATTTCCGCTAACTTTTGACAAAAAATAAAATCTTCTATGAACTCGTCATACACCTAACAGAATACATTGGGGTGTCTTTTTTCTAAAATGGGGTCCGTTTCTGGGGTTCCTATAACGCCCTGGCATTTTACGGGCCCAAAACCGTGAGTAGTCTGGAAACCAAATGTCTCAAAATGACTGTTCAGGGGTATAAGCATCTGCAAATTATGATGACAGGTGGTATATGAGGGGGCGAATTTTGTGGAACCAGTCATATGCAGGGTGGCCTTTTAGATGACAGGTTGTATTGGGCCTGATCTGATGGATAGGAGTGCTAGGGGGGGTGACAGGAGGTGATTGATGGGTGTCTCAAGGTGTGATTAGAGGGGGGAATAGATGCAAGCAATGCACTGGCGAGGTGATCAGGGCTGGGGCCTGAGGGCATTCTGAGGGTGTGGGCGGGTGATTGAGTGCCCTAGGGGCAGATAGGGGTCTAATCTGATAGGTAGCAGTGACAGGGGGTGATTGATGGGTAATTAGTGGGTGTTTAGGGTAGAGAACAGATATAAACACTGCCCTTGGGAGGTGATCTGACGTCGGATCTGCGGGCGAACTATTGGTGTGGGTGGGTGATCAGATTGCCCGCAAGGGGCAGGTTAGGGGCTGATTGATGAGTGGCAGTGACAGGGGGTGATTGATGGGTGGCAGTGCCAGGGGGTGATTGATGGGTGGCAGTGACAGGGGGTGATTGACAGGTGATCAGTGGGTTATTACAGGGGAGAACAGATGTAACTAATGCCCTGGCAAATTGATAAGGGGGGGTCTGAGGGCAATCTGAGCGTGTAGGCGGGTGATTGGGTGCCCGCAAGGGGCAGATTAGGGTCTGATCTGATGGGTAACAGTGACAGGTGGTGATTGATGGGTAATTAGTGGGTAATTAGTGGGTGTTTAGAGGAGACAATAGATGTAAACACTGCGCTTGGGTGGTGATCTGATGTCGGATCTGCGGGCGATCTATTGGTGTGGGTGGGTGATCAGATTGCCCGCAAGGGGCAGGTTAGGGGCTGATTGATGGGTGGCAGTGACAGGGGTTGATTGATGGGTGGCAGTGACAGGGGGTGATTGATGGGTGATTGACAGGTGATCAGGGGGGATAGATGCATACAGTACACGGGGGGGGGGGGGGGATTCTGAGGGGGGGTCTGGGGAGAATCTGAGGGGTGGGGGTGATCAGGAGGGGGCAGTGGGCAGGGGGGGAGATTAAAAAAAAAATAGCGTTGACAGATAGTGACAGGGAGTGATTGATGGGTGATTAGGGGGGTGATTGGGTGCAAACAGGGGTCTGGGGGGTGGGCAGGGGGGGGGTCTGAGGGGTGCTGTGGGCGATCTGGGGCGGGGGGGAAATCAGTGTGCTTGGGTGCAGACTAGGGTGGCTGCAGCCTGCCCTGGTGGTCCCTCGGACATTGGGATCACCAGGGCAGGAGGCAGCCTGTATAATACACTTTGTAAACATTACAAAGTGTATTATACACTTTGTATGCGGCGATCGCGGGGTTCCGTATAGCCGGCGGGATGTTGCGGCGGGCGAGCGGTGACAGGCGCCGGCGGAGGATCGCGTCACGGATGACGCGATCGCTCCGCCCATGCCCTTAAATGGACCGCCGCCTCTGTGGGTGAGCCGGTCCTTAAGGGCTCCACTTCCCGGCCGCCTCTGTGCGTTAGGTGGTCGGGAAGTGGTTAACACTACTTACCACACCAAAATTATCTATACATGGTTTTTACTTTTGTACTTTTTGCTAAGGGCCGGTTCACACGGACGCTTGGCGGCGTCTACCGTCAAGCGTTCGGGACCCATCGGCTAAACTCTCCCATTCAAGTGAATAGGAGCGTTTAGCATTGCGCGGTTACCGTCGATTACCGTCGATTGCATAAACGCGGCGTTCTGATCCCGATTTAACGCATCGTTTCGGCCGTCCCTAGAAGCCGCATGCAACGTCCAGGGACGGCTAGCTGGCGCGGCTTCATGTCCCCCTGCGGGGACGAGAAACGCCGATCGCGACGATCTCTGTACCGCCGCCACCGAACGGGACGTCACAGGACGACGCGACTTCCTGGCCGCCTCAACGCCGCCTGCCGTCCGTGTGAACCGGCCCTAAGAAGTAGTTTATGTTAATTTTAAGAGGGAAGAAGAAGAAGAGAAAAAAAAAAACATTTCTTAAAGAGACACTGTCTTGCCTTCGTTTCATATCCAGCATTCAATTTCAAGCCGATTCGCTGCAATTCCGCGGCATTACAAGTGTTTTTTGCCCCAGTAATAGCCTAGGATTTTGCTTCCTGGTAGAGGCAGAGTTGTGTGCAGTAGCTCTGCCTCTTAGTCAATCTCCGCCGATCTCCACCTTTCCCCGTCAATCTCCGCCTCTCAGTAAAAGAAAAACAGAGGGGCGGGAAGAGGCGGAGATTGACTGGATAAGAGGCAGAGCTACTGCGCACAGCTCTGCCTCTACCAGGAAGCAAAATCCTAGAAAGTGTGGAACTTTCTGGGGCATCAGTCACTCGTTCTGCCGCGGGGATACAGCGAATGAGCTTGGAATTGAATGCTGGATATGAAGCTAAGGTAAAAAAGACACTTCAGTGTCTCTTTAAGAAATAATGTTTGTTTTTCTTTTTATGCCCTTTTAAAATTCACATAAACTACTTCTTAGCAAAAAGTACAAAAGTAAAAACAATGTAAGGCCTCTTGCACACTGCAAGCGATTCAGATTCAGATTCCGCTTTTAATCTGTTTTTACTTCAGATTCAGATTTGCAGTTTTCTCCCTGCACACTGCAAATCGGAATCTGAATCTGATGTAAAAACTGATTAAAAAGCGGAATCTGAATCGGAATCGCTTGCAGTGTGCAAGAAGCCTTAAGATCATTTAGGTGTGATAAGTAGTGATAAAATTATCACAGCCTATCAGCAAGATCGGCTGTGATAGGCTTCAGCCTATCACAGCGGATCGCTTTTGTGACTCTGGAGGGGGCCGAGTGATACGGCTGTCCCCTGTACATCGCTGCCTTAGTAGATAAACAGAGGTTTCGACGTCTAAGTCTCCTAGCGGCGATCGCCACTGGGAGACTGGAGGCGGAGCGGAGATATCCAAGCAGAGATGCATGATCTCCTGCAAACCACGCCCCTGGGGCTGCCGCCGCATCCACACCCATGGGGGCGACGTAGTCAGCAAGTGGTTAAGTCCAAACTGAAAAGCCACCTGTTTAGTCTGGCATTTATGAACACCTGACTATTTACTCTCTAACAGTCCAGCTTTGAAGCCTGTAATGATACGAGACATATCTATGCATCTGTCCTACGGGAGAAAACCGCTTTACAGAGGTTACTATATTGTATATTTAAAAAGCCAATTTCCTAAGTTAACAAATTATGCATTGTCTTAAAGTGAACCTCCAGACTAAAAATCTACTCAGCAGCACTGAAAAGGCTTGGTGTTTCACAGTTACACAGCATGAGCTGCACAGAAGCTAAGCTCCACCCCACATAAATCTGCCTGGCCATTTTTCTCCTGATGCTGTGCAAAGCATGATAGGATTTCTGATGATGTTCTTGTTGCCTAGCACACACAACTGGGAGGGGTGATCAGGACACAGTAGAGTTGGAACTGTGTCTCATGCTCCCTGGCACCTCCTTTCAGCCAAAAAAGATGGCTGACCCTGACCCCATGAAATTACAAACATTTGCCTGTTCTTTTAAAATACAGCGGGCAAGAGATTATATTACCTATCTATTTAAATTAACATAACTAATGTAGCTTAATGGCAGGTTTTTTTTTGTTTTTGTTTGTTTTTACACACAAGTCTTATGGGGGCAGGGAGGGGATAAAAAGGGTTAATGGGCTTGTAATAAGTATAGGAATTTTGACCTTTAATACATCTTTTTGGCCACTGGATGACTTCCCACACAGCCTCCTGAACGCTGAATCACTGCGTTCCAGCAAGCAGAAAGCAACAGGGTTGTCGCGGTTTTATTTTATTTTTTATATGGAATGATCACAGTTGCTCATTGTAACCAGGGCTGTGGAGTCACAGCAATTTTGGGTGTCTGGAGTCGGCACAAAATGCTTCTGTACAGAGTAATTAGTGCCTATTGACATTATTTCTTCTTCGACCAGGCCATAAGGCCCTTCAGGTACACTTTGTATTAACTAGTTAGCCAATATTTAAACACTTGTTCAATCCTTTGATTACACTGCCTTACAATCACCAACAATTTTCATGCATTATCTGTCCTGGCATTACAAGCACTTGATTTTGCATGATTTAAAGGGAACCCAAAGTGAGAGACATGAAGGCCGACATTTATTTCCTTTTAGGCTGCATTCACAGTGGGACTTTGCGTTGTAATGCGACGGTAAAGTCACAATGCAGCAGTAAAAAAACAAAGAAAAATTGGTAACGCTCATACCGTTTCATACAGTAGGTACAGTAAAGCACACAGGCAATGAAGTATGCGTTCCTGTACCTGGTAGCATGTGCGTTTAGCGGTAACGCACCACAAACAGTGAGTTACCATAACGCTACATGTTACAAGGCAACGCTAACGTTGCACTGTGAAAGTTGCATAGGCTTAGCATTGCAGTGCAGCTGTGTTCTAAGACTTTACAACGCAGCTCCGCAACGTCCCACTGTGAATGCAGCCTCAAACACACATTGTCTGGCAGTGCTGATGATCCTCCTAATAAATTTTAGCCATATACCCTGAACAAGCATACAGATCAGGTTTTTTATGTATGCTTGATTCAGACCCTACTGCAGCCGAAAAGATCAGGAGGACTGTCAGGCAACTGGTATTTAAAAGGAAATAAATATGGCAGCATCCGTATACCTCTCTTCTCAGGTTCCTTTTCAGAAACTTCAAATGTGGAGGATTATTTGTTAGTATCTCAGCAGGCTTTAAAGTCTATTAGTATCCTACCATTAACAGATGGCAAGGCACTGAGCTGATTATTATGACTGTTTCACCAGGATTTCCTAATGACTAGAACCCACAAAACTCAGAACTCATCCTCTTAGCAAACAGAGTATACGGAACCCTCTTCTAGTTCACTACAACCAAACCTCCATTCACAAAAATTAAACATTCACAACTTCACGATATGGAAGAATTATCACACAGTTGATATGAAAACAGTGGAGACGAGAACTTAAAAGCGAATCTAGATATGCATTCCTGGGACTTGCTCCAAACAGACTACAGGAGTACAAGGGTACAGGTAGTACAAGACTGTAGACACTCATGCAGCAATGTGTGCATCAAAATGTCAAGGTATAATTAAAGCAAACAATCCAAAAAAAAAAAAAAAAAAAAAAAAAAAAAACTTGGATGTCTGTCTAACCTCATGGAAAAGTTTTGTTCTATTTCTGTGACTACAGATAGGTCTGGTGCACAACAGAAGAGCTTTTCTGAGCACTTTGTGATTTTAAGAGCGCCTGCTAATTCTATCCTATGAGTGTGCACACTGGAGCGATGTGATTTTGTAAAAATCCCCCACAGCATTGCATTAGCAAGAGCTTTTAAAATCTATAGCGTTTAAAAAGCTCGAGGTGTGCACCAGCACATACACCTAATGGGCATGATTCACAAAGCTTTTTCACACATTTTCACCTAATGTTACTTTTTTTAAGCTCCCATACAGCAAAAATATAATTAAGTTAAGAAAAAAGAAAAAAAAAACAACTTACTATGAATGATTATTTTGCTTGTAAATGTGCTGAAAGATTATTTTTTTTTTATTAATTAGGTTATAAATAAGTCAGTAATGAGAAGTTTTGTGAATAGAGCCCACTATGTTGGTGTACTTAAATGTGCTTAAAATACTGTATATACTCGCATATAAGCCGAATTTTTGTGCACAAAAAATTTGCTCAAAAGTCCCCTCCTCGGCCTTTATGCGAGTCAGCTGTGTGAGGCTGTATCACCCTCCCTCCACCGAGTGCCCCCCCCTTGCAATATGCTGCCTGGAGATTACTGGGAACTGCTATTTCCAGCATTAAAGTGTCGGTCTCCCGCCAGCGGCTCCCAGCTACTTGCTCTCTGATCAGTAGTGTTGATGTTTGGTAACGACGTCAGCGCCGGGGTTCCCTCATCAGCATGGTGTCCATCTCCTGGCCATGCCTGTAGAAATGTCTCTGGCTACTTCTGCAGGATCACTCCGCTCTTTAGTGCCGTTGTGCAGCAGTGACGCCGGGGTTCCCTCATCAGCCTTGGTTTACGCGCTTGCTGTGTCTCATCTTTATGACGCCATCTAGAGGTGTCTTGAGACACACCAAGAGCATCACATAGGCTGATGAGGGAATCCCGGCGCTGATGTCACTACTACACAACGGCACTACAGATCAGAGCACAAGTAGCTGGGGACATTTCTGAAGGCTTGGACCTGCTGGCAGAGCGATCCTGCACTAGTAGCCAGTGACATTTCTGTAGGCATTAAGGGGAGATGAACAGCTATATGAGAGAGCTTCACACAGGCTAATGAGGGAACCTTGGCACTGATGTCACTGTACTGATCGGGGCGATCCTCCACAAGTAGCTGGCACGGTGGGTAGATGGCCACCTTCATGCAGGCCGCAGCCAAGGAAATTTCTGCAGGCACAGATCCTCTGGCGGGAAGACAGGCACCTTCATGCAGGCAACAGCAGTTTCAGGTAATCTCCTGGGCACATACTGTAGCACATCTAGCTAAGGAGGGGAAATGCTTGATACAAGGAGGGCACAGCTGGGTACAGGAGGGGATGCCTAACACAGATGGCACAGCTGGCTATGGGAGGGATGCTTTATACAGGGGACACATCTGGTGATGGAGGGTGCCTAATACAGGGCGCACATCTGATAATGGGGGGGGGGGGGGCTGTCTAATACAGGTAGCAAATCTGACTATTTCTACTGAGTAAGGGGGATGTCTGATACTAAAGGCACGTCTGGCTACTTATACTATGGAGGGAGCTATACTGGGGATTGGGCGATGGTGGGTTTGGTGGGGAGGCGGGGGTGATCTTATATGCGAGTCAATCACTTTTTCCTGGTTTTTGGGGAAAAGTGGGTACCTCGGCTTATATGCAGGTCGGCTTATATGCGAGTATATACGGTACCTTTAAAGTGTTTCTATAATACAAGTATGTCACATCTACAAACATGTCAGTCCTCTAAACAAATGGAGTGACTTCCTTCTATTTCAAAGTACCAGAATGATTCATTGAAGTCATGACTAGTACTGTATTTGCAGAACATCTACGCAGGGCTAAAAAGAAGAGAGATATACTACCAAGGAGAGGAATGGGAGTATCTCCAAAACGACAACAGGAATAAGAATACAATGCAGGCAGCTTGCAAGTGCATGCAGTACAACCAGGGATGCTCTCACAATTAACAAGTGTGTAAACACTCAAATTTGTGATTTAAATGAGCATTACTTCAGGTGTGCGGCAGGAACATAAGGAGTTAATTACCCATAATTCCGCGCCCTCCCTGCCATCCAAATAGCTTGCACGGGTCCTATTGGACGTGTTGGAAGCCTCACTGCGGGCACTTCCTCCTTCAAGCTGAAAGGAGGAAGTGCGTGGTGATGAGGCTTGCAACGCATTCAATAGGACACGTGCAAGCTATTTGGAGCGCAGGGAGGACGCAGAATTATGGGTAATTAACCCCTTATGTCCGTGCCGCACACCTGAGCTAATTAATGCTCATTTAAATCACAAATTTGAGTGTTTACACATTCGTTCTTACTCATGAGAGCATCCCTGAGTACAGCAAACTAAAACAATGGAGTGTTACATTTGCCAGTCACTTCTTTTCTCTCTGCTGGCTCCAGTCATACATTGCTCTCTCTTGCTCACATGAGAAATATGCATTGCACTATGGTCTTTATAAATGTCAAGAATCAAAACATTAAGAGGAAATTTCACAAATAAAAGTGACAGCTTCCACTAGCAGCTGCTAAACAATGTAGAGTCATGCTACAATAGACATTTGAATATATGCTAAAAAATGAAGCTCTCCTTACCTTTGGTACAAGCACAGAGTCTGTCTGTGCCTGAGCAGTACACAACTGAAACAAAAGGGTCCAATTCCTCTGTACCTTCCTTTTTGGGTGGTTCCACCTTAGTCATAACTTCAAATGTAGAAAGATCTAAAATTTTCACATAGCCACTTTGAGTGGTCACTACAAGATGTCCCAAGCTTAACAGGTCAGCTTTTTTCTCTTTGCTGCAGAGATTTTTAGGAGTCAATGGGGCCTCTTCTGAAGGTTCCTCACAGTCATCCTCTCGGTTATCTAAAATATCAGGCTGCAATAATATAAGTGAGGTAAGTGCGTCCTGAGGGTCTTTTATATGTAAAATCTTTACTGGCTGCTCTTCCAAGGTCACTATCCTGGTGGTATAATTCATTTTGTAAATCAACAAGTAGCCACCGCTAACACTTCTCTGGTCTGGCTGAATAATTAAAGGGTCATGAGCATCTGCTGAGGACTCACAGGGGAAAACATTGATATTTGTTCCGTTCACAGCTCCGAGGCTGTGCTCAGCTTCTCCTTTCCTCCTACTGCAAAGAGCAGAGTTTAATTTATTTAAATTATTCAAGGCCTCTACTTGATTTATTGCACTCAAGGACTCTGCAGGACATTTTTGTAAACCTACTAAAAGATGGACGCCATCAGCACAAGGAATAATTGAGTCTATGCAAAGATTTTCCTCCTCTGCAAATTTTGGCAGCCGCATGCATTGCACAAGCGTTCCAGGCTTAGGAACCATAGAAGTCCATTTATCTGTGTCAGGTGATGTCAGATTGGCAGTGGCCTCAGCAAACTGCTGTATATACGTGACAGGTGGGTCCTGCAAAAGCAACTGCTCCTGGTTGTCCAGCTCCATCTCAATGATCTGGGGAACAGTGAATCCATCATCATGTAAACTTTTGCTCATAATATTGTTCATCTGAGAAAAGAGTTTCCCTGCTTTTTCTTCAGACTCTTTAATGCTATACAACAATAACACAGGTAGAGTCCGTTTCATCATAGGAGAGTTAAGATCAGAGTTTGTGCCAGATTCATTGTCAGTGGAGCCCTGCTCTGACGAGCTCTCGCCTGGAGTCCTAGTTAAAGCATCAATGGACCTGCGTGAATGGCTACTAGTGGGGGAGGAAGCTGGGGATTTGTAGGTTAATAAACCACCAGTCAGTAAGCAGGGATAGGGAATGTTGTGCTGTTCTAAGTGCTTCTCCTTAGTCTTTTCACTTTTACAACTCACTAAGGAAGGATTCGCCCCAAGTTCTTCTAAGTCTTTTACAGTGTCCTCCAGAACATTAGCAACGATCTCCCACTGCAATTTCTCTGGCTGCTGGAGAATACTAAGCGCTGTTATGTCTAGGCTCATCTCCAGAGTTTCTTTCTGAGACGTATGCCCTAGGAAAGAAGACAAAAATGTAAAATCAAAAAGTGAAGGTTGAGCGGTTAGCTACTTACCATTATAGTCAGCCAGGTTTCTGTGCAAGAGAATAAAAAAAATTCTAAAGTACAACGGTAGTTATAGGTTACCCTACATTATAGGTACAGCTCCAATTTGCCTTACTTAGGCTCTAAATTTTACACCACCTACTGAAAACACTGCCCAATTATGGCTTTATTAACCCTTGATAAGCCAGACGTTTTTATGCATAAAGGTCTGAGTTGAGGGTTCAGCTAATTGTTTAACAGCAGCAACCTAATTTAGCAGATGACCATGCTGGAAATGCTCCATATCACACCTAAATAAGAGGTTTACCTTTTTTATTTTATAAAGTTGTATAAACCAAGTACATTACGTAGACTGTCTCATTCTTTATCCCCCGTTCGTTTACATAAGATGGGCCCCCCACATGATGACCGATGTTTTAAATGCGGACAAACTCACGCTGACTTTTTACATTGTACTTGGACATGCCCTCAAGTTAAAAAATATTGGAAATCTGTAACTCACTTTCTAAGGGATTCCCTGGGCCTCCCAGATGTTTACTCAAATAGGGCCTGCCTGCTTGGCATAATACATAACGTTTCATGTAATCGATGGAAGAGAACACTTATTAAAATGATCCTTTTTTATGCTAGGAAAAGTACCATCCTTAAGTGGAAACTTGACACTCTTCCCAATCTTACCGAATAGAAGAGACTGGTCAACTTGGCTCTCCCCCTTTATAAACTGACATATCAGTCCAGAAATCAACCTAATAAATTCTCCAAGGTTTGGTCATTGTGGGTGGACTCTATGGACACTAATTCCAAATCTTGATATCAATATTTCTTAAGATCTTGGGCTCTGAATCGCAAAGTTATACCTGGCTACTTGCTTCCATTTTCTTATGGTATCTTCACCCTGCCTGTTTTGAACCTACTTTAACTCCTCTTCGAGTCGTCTGATGTCATTATATATACTCACCTGCTGTAAAAATTATTTTTCATATGATTTTACTCGCTGCTGATGTAATACATGCTCTAGATTGCAATGTGATGGACTAAGTTTTTGTTCTGTTCTACTTTTGTTTTCTGTTCTTTAGCTCTTCTCAGAGCTTGATGTTAAAATTCAATAAAAATTCTCTTAAAAAAAAAAAAAAAAAAAAAAAAAAACACTGTCTCATTCATACACATATAGTATATATTCCAGTTCCACTTAGTATGAGTGATGTAGTACCCTAACCCTGCTAAAAAAAAAGTCTTTGGTTATGTCTGTTGTCATAAGATCTATGCATTAAAAAAAATTACAAGCATCCCATCAAACTTACGAGAAACAGGCTGTTGCTACTTTTGGTTTCCATTTACTTCATATGGTTTCTGACCCATTCCCATATGCTTAATAAAGTTTTGTTAGGGTGGGGGAAGAAAAAAAACAAAAACAAAAAAAAACAAACCTCCAGCCAGAAAGACATCGTACCCATATAAAGTACTGAATTATAGATGTAGAACTGCTTAGTCCTACAATCTATCTACACACACACACAAAAAGGATCAGGTTAATACTCTTTTTTTACAGCATCAATACTCCTACCAAAAGTTACAATTACTTTTTTTGTTTAAATAGAACTCAACAGGTAGGTTATTCCAAATGCCCAGAACAAACCATAATTACAGACAGACTTCATATTGTTAAGATCAGGGCTTTGTGAAGGGTCATATCTTCTAGGACTCCTTACTACTTTCTACATTAAAGATAGTTGCCTGTATTTTAGGGGCCTTAGGTCTGCTGCAGAATGTATTTTGGGACCAGGCAACTTTTTTGCAGAGAAAAAAAGTTATATTGAAGCCCTCAAAAGTTTGTACTGTTCTAGTAAGCAGTGGCCAGGATTTCAAAGAACACATACCAAAACATTAAGGAAACCTCTTACCCTAGCCACAAAGCTAGTCACCCACACCCGATAATCTGCAACAGATGTGATTACCTGTGTTCTCCCTTGGTCTATGAGGATTTCCTTCCAACACTCTGGATACAGGCCACAAGTAAATTAAGAACGATAAATAGCTAGGTTCAGAGTAATGAAATGTCTTAAGGTGAAAATTAGTTTTGCCAAATATAAAGTTGAAGTGAAAATAAAAAGCCTCTTTAAAGGAAACCAGAGACCCAATAAAAAAAGTTTTATACATACCTGGGGCTTCCTCCATCCCCATGCGCACAGATCTCTCCAACGCAGTCATCCTCCGTTACCTGCAGCTCCAGTATCGGGTCCAGTTAGTTCTGTCATTCTGCGCAAGAGAAGTGCGTCCTTTACACGTCTCTCTGGCGGCCGTCGGAGAGATACAGACAGCGCACTTCCTCTTGCGCAGACTGGCCGTGACTGGCAAAACTAACAGGACCCGATACCGGAGGTGCAGGCAGCGGAGGACGGCGGCGTGGGAGCAATCCGTGCACATGGGGCTGGAGGAAGCCCCAGGTATGCATATATAAAAAAAAAAAAATTCCCGTCTCTGGTACACTATGAAATCTACGTTCCTTTTCCCACTATGCTTATTTTTACCCAGAACCCATATTGAAAGATTTCACTTACACAACTTTAGCTTGGAGAAATGAGTAATGCAGCCCGACCATAAAACACAATGTTTTCTATACAACAAACAGTGCACCAAGTACTAACAGCAGCGGGGCAGAAGCTATGCTATGTCTAAATGGCTATGAATGGAAAGGTGGAACCCTAAGTTACTGTATAGAGGGGCTCTACCCAGAAAAGGGACTTTCATTTTTACAAGAAAATCATAATGTAAACAGAAAACGACCATTTGAAGCCAAACTGTTCGGATGCGTACCTGTTACAGAGTCCGATCTTGAACGTTCCTCACTATCTGAATCATCCAGCAAGTCATCACTGAAATGAGAGAATCAAACAAAATAAGGAAACCTAACAGCTTTCTATATTACAGAAATGCTTGAATGAGGATATTTCATCTCAGTGCTGTAATAAATATTTGCTGGTTGCTATGGGAAACACTACACCTTTGTTCGGTACCATATCACAGAAAGTGTGATAACTCGACACTCATCACAGCAAACAACATAGGAGATGGAACTTCTTAGACGTCGTCAAAGGGTCAGGAGTTTATTTGTAAAACAAATATACAGATGTGTTCATCAGCAATCTTATATCTTCGTTACCTCGGCCAAGCAAGAGGTCTGTAGAATCTTATGCGTTCCATGCAGACATGGTCTATCCCTAGAAGACTAGACCAGGCTTTCTCTTATGTTACATCTATGCTAGTTACACTAGGTTCACAGACAGGAAACGGCCAGAAGTACATCGGTACTCAGAGCTTCTTGTGGGAGGGGTTTCAGGCACACAAAAAAAATAAAAAAAAATAAAAAGGAGTTTCACTTACCTGGGGCTTCTACCAGCCCCATGCAGCCATCATGTGCCCTCGTAGTCACTTACTGCTGCTCTGGTCCCCCCTCCGTCAGCTAGTTTCATTTTTTGCCGACCTCTTACGTACATTTTTACGCATTCCCGCCGGTGCTGGAACATTAACACATACATTTTTACGTGTTAGTAGTTTAACGCGTAAAAATGTATGCGTTAAACCACTGATGCGTAAAAATGTATGTGTTAATGTTCCTGCACCAGCGGGAATGCGTAAAAATGGACGCAATGCTGCCCGCTGACCCAGAGGTCGGCAAAAACTAAACTAGCTGACGGAGGGGGACCAGAGCAGTGGTTAGTGACTACAAGGGCACAGGATGGCTGCATGGGGCTGGTAGAAGCCCCAGGTAAGTGAAACTCATTTTTTTATGCCCGATAACTCCTTTAAACAACGAACAATTAAGGCTAGGTCCACACTGGTCCTTTGCAGTCGGATCAATTTTACACGGATCAGTTTTTCTAAAAAAAATTTCCTTCCCTTAACACCCCCCCCCCCCCCCCCCCCGTTTTTCCTAAAAATTATATTTTTGCAGCATACGTTTCCAGTCCATGGAAACGTATGCCCAGCCATGGGGGAGAGGCAGCCGCCTTGCTGGAGGGGTATAGCAAGCAGGACGGGGGTGGCAGCAGTCAGAGAGGAGGGGGGACGTCCTGCCCCCTCACCTGGTTCCCCAGTCCCCGCTACCCCTCCAGTTAGTTTTCTCAACACTTGTTACAATGTATAGCAGGGAGCTTACCTACTTACTTCTTCCTTCGGTTCACGATCCGGTTCTTTTTAATGAATTGATTCGAGTAAATCAATTCATTGAAAAGAGCCAAACTTCCCATCACTACATGTCACTGCCTGCAATGCTGCCCTCTATACTTCAGGCCCTCTATACTTCAGAGGGCGGCATTGCAGGCAGTGGCTCAGTCAGGGATGCTCAAATAACGACTTCGGATGAAATCCGAATAAGTTAATTAACTGGATGAAATCCGAATAACAAACACCTCCTTCTGGGTTGAAGGAGGAAGTGCTTGTGATCACGTGACCGCCGCTTGGAACGCATTGCGGGAGGCAGCGAGGGATGGATCTAAGAAGACGCCAATGGCCAAGATTACCCCCCCCCCCCTCCCCCCACCCAGCACAGGTGTTTTCATTAACTGGATGAAATCCGAATAAAACCTATTCGGATTTCATCCGAAGTCGTTCTGTGAGCATCCCTGCTCGTAGTGATGGAAAGTTTGGCTATTTTCAATGAATTGATTCATTCAAATCGATTCATTAAAAAGAACCGGATTGTGAACTGAAGGATTAGGTGAGCTCCCCGCTATACATTGTAACAAGTTTTGCGGAAACTAGCTGGAGGAGTAGCGGGGACATGGACCCAGGTGAGAGAGGGGGAGGGGTGAGACGTGCCCCCTCCCTGCTGACACCCCCATCCTGCCTGCTATACCCCTCCAGCATGGCAGCTGCCTCTCCCCTACAGGCTGTGTCTCCACAATTTTCCTGTGTAGAGGGGGATCCGTTTTCCCATTGCCTGCCACTACCCCTGCGTGTATCAGGGTCCAGATACGTTGCGTGAAAATGCAGCAGATCTGGACCTTCCGTTCAGGTTTTGAAAATGGGGTCCACGCAAACACAGATGGATACGTTTTTTTGAAAGAGTAAATGTTAGGCATTAAATATAAAATTAATTTTCTAGTGCAGCCTGTTACAATAGTCAAGAGGATGCTAACCAGGCAAATCCAAACTTTAAAATGAATCTTACAGTGCTGCTTCTCTCCCCATGCCCCCATACAATCTTGGTTGTTCAATCTTACCACTTTCATGTAGTATAAGAGCTTATCCAATTAATCATTCAAGGTATTTTAAATCTGTTGGGCCTTATACTACATAGATTTGGTAAATCTGTACAAGCAAGATTGTATGGTGTGTGTTGAGCTTAACACAGACGCAAAAGAAGTGACATGCTATGCTGTATGAGCCTGATTGGCTGAAGCCTCTGTCACTCACCTCTCTGCGCTGTGATTGGCCGCCTGCTCTCCCCTTCACTCTCTGTTTCAGCCGTGTTAGTGCGCAGGGAGGGGGGCCAGAGGCTGTCTCCTGTCACTGTCCTCGGCTTCCCTCCTCCAGAGGCATGTGGGCTCCCTCTCTGATGCATCTGCCGCCCGCAGAATTCTCCCTCTTCCCTGTGCCCCCTATTGGGGAAGGATAAAGGAGCTGCACACAGACTCCCTGAATAATGGTTCCAGGCGCTGCAGTTCCCTTCTATACTCTCTGCACTGCCTCCGGGGATGTGGGGGGGGGGGGGGACTCTTTAACCTGGAGGGCACAAGATGGCCCCTGCCAGGAAAATAATATAAATTGAAAATTAAAAGAAACCAAAACGTGGACAGTGCATTGCATCTGATATGTAAGTAGAACAAGCATATCATATGTATTTTTTGTGGGGGGCATATGATGGCTATCAGTTGTTCTTTAAGGGCGAAGACAGCTGCCATCTAAAACATTGGTATCCGTGGCTCTGGTTTTGATCCAGCCTGAAAAACGGAGCCACGGATACATTGGCATTTCTACTGTGGACAAGGCCTTATACAGGAAAATCATGACGATTAACAAGGTTGCCAAAACTTTCGCATCCCACTGTAAATTATTTGTATCTATTGAAACTACTGCTCTTTGCAAGATAAACTACATTCAACTATTAAAACGTCACCTGGTCAAGTATTGTAAATTTTGATGCACCTGCATACCTCATGAAGAGTCACCGACTCAAAACAAGCCAACGTTGTCGCCTACAAATAGTTAGTATTTCAAACCATTTCTGACCGCCACTGCGAGCGCCTGTACCACATGATACCGCCACATCAGTTTCATTACTAGAGGGTTCCTTTACTTCATGTGCTTTTTTTCTCTCTCTCTCTCTCTCTTTTTTTTGTTTAAATAATTTAAACCTACACTTGGAAAGGTTCCATTAAATACTTTCTCATCGCATAGCACAATCCAGCTGCTCAAAATATTTGGTCATTTAAATTCTATGTCCTACTGCTCCTGTTTGTAAAAAGCCAGAGAAATATGCACTTTTCTTCAGGTGAGTTGTGACAATAATTGGGCTCACAATTTTGAGAATTATCTAAAAGTGTGACATCTGAGAAAAAAAATTGCCTGACTAAAGCCATACGTCTATGGTTACAGAGTAAAAATTATGGAATCTGCAATCCACATTATAGTGCTTAAAAAAAAAAAAAAAAAAAGTACTACATTTCTCAAATGATCACAAAATAAAGGCTCTTTTCCACTACACAGCTGAATCGCAAAATCGCTAGTGATTTTTAAATCGCTAGGGTTGTTACTTTATCATAGAAATCATGAGAAGTATTTTTCACTATAGTGATTAGATTTGGAAATCGCAATCCCTTTCTGGAGCGATTTTCAGAGTGATAGTGCAATGCAAATGAAAAATCCCAATTGTTGGCGTTTGTGATTGCGATTGCTAGTGGAAAAGGGCCCTAATTGTAGCTTCACATAAGTATTGTATTGTTTAAGTGCTGAATCTGGGAGTTTATTTCAAATGTAGCCATTCAAGAAAATCAAATTCAGACTTTTGGACTACAGAAAATTTCTCAGAACAAACAACTATTGCCGCGGATTAGCCGACTTTTGGAGGCCGAACAAATTATTTAAACGTGTGCGTTTTATCCATGGGTGATATACTGTGGGTAAGGGATCCTTATGCAGACCTGGCATTGGGAGTTAGTCAAGTACAGCATAGCTACCTGTCCACACTCCAACTTGCATCCTCTCACCTCTTCAGCAGCATCTGAACTGGCAACTATAGCTGCATTGGAGACTTTATGACACCTCTCTATTTTTGAATTATACTTGCATCTCCCATCTTCTGATTAATATATTTGTAATTCACGATTTGTATAGTTACAACTCATTTACTATTATCTATTATATTGCTATTTGTATTTTAATCTTCTGAATACAGTAGACTCTAGAATATAATAAACTCCAAGGAACAGGGAGGAGTAGTTCACTATATCAGAAGTTTACTACATCAAAATTGTTCATACAATGCATATTTATACTGACGCATTTGCTGGGACCTGAGGACCGAGTTTACTATATCCAGAGGTTTACTTTATTAGCGCTAACCATAACGAAATTCAGCTGTATAGATTTGTATATCTAACTTCTTGTTCAATAAACATTTTTGTTGATTGAAAGAGCTCTGGGCTCACTGCAGTCACATGACCGTGATCCTGGAGCTCTAGAGGCTGGTGAGGTTGAAAGAGTAACAATTTCAAGCTGCATGTTAACATAAAATTTGCATCAGCTCAAAATTATCAGCATCTAACTGACCATCTCTAAATATACACATACACGTTTCTGCTTAAAGCGGCATCACATTATTTCATTACTTTTACAGAGTACAAATGCAAAGATAACCCTCACTGGTCAGAAGCAAACCCTTATTCATGCAGATACAACCTTAAGGCTATTGGGTACAGTCTTACCTGTCACCTTCTAGTTTCGGGATATCAGAACAGCTGGATGAACCCTCTAACCATGCCAGTGATGGCCTCGCTTCTACGGTGGTATTGGAATCCCCAGAGAGAACCAAAAGCTGAACTATCACAGGGTCATATGGGTTTACCTCAAATTTTAAGTGCACCTGCAAGTAATTTGTAGAATTTAATATGCAAAAAGGTCATACTTGTACTTCACAAAAACTTACAGTAATAAATTAAATGATACCTTCATGAGCTTAGAGACATCCCAAACGCAAACTTTGCCTCTTTTTGTTGCAGCAGCTAGAAAGTAGGGGCAATTGCCCACCCCAAAGCAAGTTATTCTATCTGTACCATCTGTACAGGGGAACTGGGCAGGACATGTGGCAAGGGTGACTGAGAGGGGTACATTCTGGGTGTGTTCTCCTTTCACAAATGGACAGTTTGGGGAATGTCTCTCGTGTTCAGACCTATGGGAATAAAGGACAGTTATTTGAAAACTGAAGACCTAAAAGCAGGTTATGAACATGAATAAGTAATGCTGGCCCATCAATGACAAAAAGAAAAACATTTTTTTACGGTTCTTACATATACAGGCTGGCTGAAATATTATGAGCTTGCATGATTTCAGAACCTGAGCCTGAACTTGTGTGATAGGAAGAAGTGTGCCATTTTCATGGTTCTAATCGGCACTGGAAAGTACTTAGTCATAATAATGGCTTTGTTAATTAGCAATATGGCATAAAGCAGAAAGCAATAGCTGTGCATAAGAACTCTTTTGCTTGACAAAGTCTGATTCTGTAGAAGCTGCTATTTTATTATACTGAATAAAGTAAACTTACGTACCGCCAAGCAAGACCTTTTGCACTGTATGAACTTCCTTTATTAATGCTGGCCCAGTAGTCAACATCCTTTTCGACAATTTAGAAGCACAAAGCCACAGAACAAGCAAAACTAAAATTTGGCTTAAAAATGTATCACTAGGAGAAGGTATGCTAATACACTATGCAAGCTAGGCTTTGTGGTGAGCCTTAACCTCTTAGGCACTGTTCATACATAAATCTACGATGTGCAATCTTGCGCTTATTACAGGTGCAGCTGGTCAGACACAAAGTACTTCACACGATCATCTGCAGCTTTAGAAAGCCGGCTGTTAGGCAGCTTAAAACAAAACCACTGGAAGAAAAAGCGCTGAATCATGAAGTAGGTTAAAAAAGACGTTTTATTCACATGCACTCAATATTGCACTTACTGACAAAGTTAAGCACGCTTCTCAAGGGTAACACCCTTATCCAAACACAAGGTGAATTCTTTCCCCGCCACTATAGCCAGTAGTGGTCAGTACCAGTTGGAAAAGGGAATGCAGGTGAGTCTCACCTGAGGAAGGCTTAGAAAGCCAAAATGCGTTGCGAGGTCACTGGAAGACATTTTCCAGGGTGTTCACCTACATTCCCTTTTCCAACTGGGACCAACCACTACTGGCCATAGTGACAGGGACAGGATTCACCTTGTGTTTGGAAAAGGGTGTTACCCTTGAGAAGCGTGCTTAAAGAGACACTGAAGCGAAAAAAATATATGATATAATGAATTGGTTGTGTACTATGAATGATTACTAGAAGTTTAGCAGCAAAGAAAATATTCTCATATTTTTATTTTCAGGTATATAGTGTTTATTCTAACATTGAACAATTCTATAACATGTGCAGATTACACAACACTCAGCATTCAAAATGATTCTTTCAGAGCAGTCTGTGAACTAATGACCTCTCATCTGGCAGAAGAAAAGTAATTAGTTCAATAACACTTGAGATAATAAAAGTCAGATAACAGCCCTCTCCACCACTTTGAAAGTCGTAGAGCTTAATTGCTTTTTTGCATATAGATAACAACTGGAGTTTCTTAACTCTTCCTGTACTGGAAACAATTTGACTGATGTATCTGCTCTTAATGTTTTATTTCTTAGCTGTACTACACATACAAATCATAATATCATAATTTTTTTTCGCTTCAGTGTCTCTTTAACCTTATGTCTAGTAAGTGCAATATGGAGTGCGTGTGAATAAAAACATTTTTTTAATGTACTTCACGATCCAGTGCTTCATCGTTTCATACATACATCTACACCATCAATTCTTAATCCTGATACAGCGTAAATTCAATTACACCAGGATTTCCCTCTATCCCCCTGATCATGCACTACCACCAACTCAGTTGGTATTAGACAGCTGGTTATATGTATTGATCAGAAGCCAGTTTTGTTGGCTACCTCTGACCCTGCAAGCCAATCATAGTGATCGCAGGGTCAGAATAATGAAAAGTGCTCTGATCATTATAAGGGCTGTGCAAGCTGGTACTAAGGGAGTTAAAGTACATATATACATAAGATTTTTGTTGGCCAGATCATTGGTGGAAATATAGTTTGGACATTTAGTTTGTGTACTGGTGCACCTTAATATCTCAGATGTTGTTAGTGATATACTGGATCACTAAAACTACAAACAGAAGGAAGATTTGCAACACTAAAGCAACAGTCGATCAGGTCACTCGCTTCCCCTCACCATGCTTATGCCTGCTCAATTAGAAGAATGTTTTTTCACAACAATTGTTTGATTGATAAACTGATCAAACACTGATCTTTTTTTGTTTTGTTTTCAAAATGTGATCTTCCACCAAGGCCCATATGCAATTCACTTTTCTCCTAGGAGACCATTTTTCATCCTCCCTTTAAAATAACTTTTCAGCACCCACGATTAAATAAGTAGAAAAAAGTAGGTGAAAGGGTACTATCAAAATTATGATTAGTTTCTTGCTGGCTGGTGTTTTAAAAGGCATTTTATTGGCAAGGTTGGAAATTATCACCAAGGAGAAAACTCAGGAGAAAAAGTTAATTGCAATACTAGTGTATTACTATTGTTGTATACTGTATGGTCCTCATCAATGTCGCAGCACTTACAGCAACTGCTACAACCAACCTTAAAGTGGACCCAAATTAAAAATACAAGATTTCAGAAATGAAATCCATTTTCTAAATTATAATAATAAATAGCAGCCTTTTTTTGAAGCTGCATGATGACAAATATAAAATATTTTACATTTATTGGAGAAACCCTTCCCTTCCTTTCAAATTGCCAGGATTTGTCCGGCAAACTGGTGGAGTAGATGGTGTCCAGCAAAGGAGGAATTGCTAATGGCTGCCACCTGTATAACCCTAGTTCTAAAAGGAGAAGGGTGAAAAGCATGCACTGAAATGCTCATAGGCTTGTAGGAGTGTTTATTTATCTTTTTATGTGGCAGAGTGGTGCAACTAAATGTTTGGTTTGGGTCCGCTTTAAGTGATAGGGTAAAATGCATCAATAAACTAACATCTACAAAGCTAGATTAAAAAAAATATACAGTACAGAATGCCAGAATGCCAAGAGTGTGCAAAGCAGTAACCAAAGCAAAAGGTAGCTACTTTGAAGAACCTAGAATATGACATATTTTCAGTTGTTTCACAATTTTTGGTTATGTACTATACTTCCACATGTGTTAATTCATAGTTTGGATGCCTTCAGTGTGAATCTACAATGTTCATAGTCATGAAAATAAAGAAAACTCTTTGAATGAGAAGGTGTGTCCAAACTTTTGGTCTGTACTGTAAATTAAATCAGATTATCAATCCTGATGGCAGCATGGGGGGGGGGGGGGGGGGGGGGGGTCAACATCTCACGTCAGAGTAAAAAAACAAATAAAAATCAGACTTACGATAATAACACAAAGAAGTTTAACTTACCACGGCTCATCCGTAGGCTCCCAACACACTAAACATACACTACAAGTAAAACACATTGCCCGATCATCTCCTGAGGATGCCGGCTGTTGAAATAAAAAGTAAAAATATATTTATAATAATGCAAAAAATTATGTATAGCAAACAAAAGAGCTGAAATATAGCTGGTATAGCTGAAATATTCACCTGGTGATAAAAACCAGCTTGAGCCATGGGATCTGGCTGAGCCCACCTGTAGCCACCATGCGGCCATGATGTGAATGTTTCCCGTCTGTTGGCTTCACTGTACATTAAGGACCTGGCAGGGGACATTATAAACACTGGTCATCTGCATGCATTTAGCAAAAGAAAAAAAATACATCTATAAACAAATTTTAAATAAGGCAGTAAAAATACACCCTTCCAGTTTTGCACCTTCTTCAAAGGACCATGAAAACTGCTTTGTGCATACACCTAACAGCCCTGCAGATAACCCTCAGCACAAGCTTTTTACTTTCTGTTTGTTGTGAAACTGACAAGACTAAATAAGCTGGACATGCATTGCTGACTTTCCTGGCCATTTAGATCACTGATCATATCTGCACAACCCTCTCCCCCCCTTTCTCCCCCCCCCCCAAAAAAAAACCTGGGGACTCCTCCAGCACCCCATAGTCTTCAAGGCACAAGAGAGTCTTCTGGGTCCCCTTCATTGTGACACTGTCCTCCTTGGAGACATCTTTGCCCTGGCCACAGGCTACTGTGCTGTCACGGAATGTTCTGTGCAAATGTGCGTGCACTGAAAGAACCACACATGTGCAAGTAGCCCACGACCAAGCGAGGTTAGAGATCTTTCTGAGGGGGACATTGGCACAACAAAGGGGACCTCAAGGACTACGGGGGGGGGGGGGGGGGGGGAGTTGGGCGCGGGAGGCTGGAAAAAGACCCAGTTAAAGGACAACTGTAGTGAGAGGGATATGGAGGCAGCCATATCTACATCCTCTTAAAGCAATACCAGTTGCCTGGCAGCCCTGCTGATCTATTTGGCTGCAGAGACGAGCATGCAGCTAATCCTGTCAGATCTGACAATAACGTCAGAAACACCTGATCTGCTGCGTGCTTGTTCAGGGTCTATGGCTAAAAGTATTCGAGGCAGAGGATCAGCAGGGCTGCCAGGCAACTAGTATTGTTTAAAAGGAAATAAATATGGCAGCCTCAATATCTCCTTCGCTTTAGCTGTGCTTTAAATAAAATGTATCTATTTTGTCCCAGTTCAGGTGTGCTCTAATTAATGCCCTCAACACATCTGCACAGATTATGAAAGTATATATCCTGAATTAACTTTTTCATTGCTTTAAAAAGCAATGTTTTTAAATAAACTTTACAATCTGCAAGTATACATTTGATAACTGCAGATTTGTTAAACCAGTTGGCTATGCTCATTAGTCTGAGGTTGTTACTTTTTCCTGTAACAAAAGAGATCACTATGGTTGATGAAATATAAAGCAATTTCAAATATAAATGGCATACCGATCTACAGAACGACCGGGTCCCACACCAAGTTCTGGCCTTGCACTAGGCAGCAGGTAAGACAGTCTGTCCATTATAGAAGAGGCTACCGGTAGCGCAGAAACATTCTGATTGATTTTCTTCAGCTCATTCACAATGGCACCAGTCACAGACTTCAACACGTGATGAGGGAGATGAAATGTGACAGTGGCCCACTGCAAGAAAAACAACAAATTATATTTACAACAACAAAAAATGATTTACATTACAGGAAGTTACAAACTTTTTTTTAAGAAATATGAAAAATACTGAAAGCGTGTTTGCAAACTTCACAAATAACTGACGGTCCCTTCCCACTTTCTTCATTGCGTTGCAACAGACAAAATTGTTACATTGTGACACAAATACAATGGTAGTCCAATCACATTGATCATGGTTGTGACTGGTTCAGTCAAACAGATGTTCATGCAAACAGAAGCATGGACGAGGAGGCACACAGATGGGAATTTGCGCACTCAGCGACCAAGTCAGATTTTTCTTAGGGGGTCTTCTGCACAACAGAGAGGACCACAAAGACACTGTGGGGCCTCAGACTACCGGAAGGCTAAAAAACGAACCAGGTAAGTAAAATTAATCCATTTTGCCCCAGTTCATGTGTGTTTTTAACAGGGCTGTGGAGTCTTAGGCCCCGTTCACACTGCACGCGTTTCGAGCCGCGTTTTGGAAACGCGTGCGGGAGGCCGACACGCACGACATCAGACAGTGCATAGAGTGCACTGTCTGATGTTCACACTGCATGCGTTCCGGACCTGTGCGGTTCGGGAATGCATGCTGCACGCATTTTTTGCTAAAAGGTGCGGCTGTCCCATTCACTTTTCAGTGATGGGATCAGCCACGCAACGTGTACAAACGCGGATGGCGTGCGTTCGCATGCGTTGTGTTCTGCACGCATGGCCGTCCGTGTTTGTAATGTGAACGGGGCCTAAGTTGGAGTCAAAGCAATTTTGGGTAGCCAGAGTTTGAGTCGGTGGTTACAAACTAAGGAGTCGAAGTCGGATGATTTCTGTATAAAATCCACAGCCCTGGCAAGTATTAGACTAAGGAGTCGGAGTCGAGGAGTTGTAGCCATTTTGGGTACCTGGAGTCGGAGTCAGAGGTTTCATAAACTGAGGAGTAGGAAGATTTTTGTATCGACTTCATAGCCCTGGTTTTTAAGTAATGCCCCCAACACATCTGATCTATTCACTCCCAATCCACTTTGGGTAACTTATCCATTAAAAGAGACTGGACAAATTTCTGTGCAAGTGGGTAGGGGAAGCAGATGGCCGCATGCTAACTTGCACACTTTCTCCATTGCATCAGACAAAAAGCATTACACTGTGACGCAAATGCTATGATAGTCCTTTCCAGGGGCGTTTCTAGGGTCCTTGGAGATCGGGGGCACCTGTGGGCACCAGGCGGGGAGGTATATGCGACGCGGCAAAAATGGGCGTGGCCATGCGGTGAGTGGGCGTGGCCATGGGTGAGGCCAAATGTACATGAACTTAGCAGCGGTGTAAGCTACAGATAACGGGCCTGCCCATCCAAATATTGGATGGAGCCCCCTGTCCTTTATTTGGATAATTTACAATCAGTATAGGCATAGATCAAAGATGTATACGCACATACAATTTTGATTGGTCAATCACTGACCCCCAATTTTACCAACCCCGTGCAGTAAGTGGGCCAACAGACAATGAATTTTATGAACAGAGCTAAAATTGGCTAATCAAAATTGTATGTGTGTACCAGGCTTTACAGCTAATACTGTACATACTGAAAGTAGCAGGGATCAGCATACAATATAGCTGGTTTACAATCAGTAAAGGCACAGAGTAACACCTTACACTGTACACACTGTAGGTAAATCGGCACAGTGCAGGCACTAGAGAACAGCGTATACTGTACATACTGTAGGCAGCAGAATTCAGCACACTGCAGCTAGCGTGTCAAAAATATGAGGATCACGTTGTGCGGCGTGCTTATCGTGCCGCACCGAAAAATGGGTGGGCCATGGACCAGAATATAGGTGTGGTAACGGCCGGGTGGAGACAAATTTACATGAACCTAGCAATGGTGGGACATTAGATTATGACAGTGGTGGCGAACCTTTTGGAGGCAGAGTGCCCAAACTGCAACCCAAAAGTCACTTATCTATCGCAAAGTGGCAACCGCAATTTAAACTAAATACTGTACAAACGTTTAACTCATACATGAATATTATGGAAAATCCAAGTTGAAAATAAACTGTGAAGATAAACAATTTCATCCATCCTACTCCTGAAACATGTATTCAATTTTTAGAACCTCCCAGTTTTATTTTCTGTTTTAAAAAGCTAAAAAAGTAGGTTTAATGCTACTGTCTCATATGATAAGGATTCAGCTTTTCCCATAGTCTCGCAGTTAGCAATCATGTGACCCCCAACAAGACAAATTCAGCAATCATGAGGCCCCCAACAAATCATGAGGCCCCCAACAAGACAAATTCAGCAATCTTGAGGCCCCCAACAAATCATAAGGCTCCCAACAAGACAAATTCAGCAGTCATGAGGCACATAAATAAATAGACAGCATTTCACATAAATAGGCAGAATGCCCCCTTAATATGGTAGCCCCCCAAGTTAGGTAGTGAGTGATAGGGACCCCAGGTTAGGTAGTGAGTGAGTGCCAGGGAGGCCCTTTAGGGAGGGAGGGAGTGAGTGCCAGGGAGGCCCTTTAGGGAGGGAGGGAGTGAGTGCCAGGGAGGCCCTTTAGGGAGGGAGGGAGTGAGTGCCAGGGAGGCCCTTTAGGGAGGGAGGGAGGGAGTGCCAGGGAGGCCCTTTAGGGAGGGAGGGAGGGAGTGCCAGGGAGGCCCTTTAGGGAGGGAGGGAGGGAGTGCCAGGGAGGCCCTTTAGGGAGGGTGCCAGGGAGGCCCTTTAGGGAGGGAGTGCCAGGGAGGCCCTTTAGGGAGGGAGGGCCAGGGAGGCCCTTTAGGGAGGGAGGGCCAGGGAGGCCCTTTAGGGAGGGAGGGAGGGAGGGCCAGGGAGGCCCTTTAGGGAGGGAGGGAGGGAGTGCCAGGGAGGCCCTTTAGGGAGGGAGGGAGGGAGTGCCAGGGAGGCCCTTTAGGGAGGGAGGGAGGGAGTGCCAGGGAGGCCCTTTAGGGAGGGAGGGAGTGCCAGGGAGGCCCTTTAGGGAGTGAGTGAGTGCCAGGGAGGCCCTTTAGGGAGTGAGTGAGTGCCAGGGAGGCCCTTTAGGGAGTGAGTGAGTGCCAGGGAGGCCCTTTAGGGAGTGAGTGAGTGCCAGGGAGGCCCTTTAGGGAGTGAGTGAGTGCCAGGGAGGCCCTTTAGGGAGTGAGTGAGTGCCAGGGAGGCCCTTTAGGGAGTGAGTGAGTGCCAGGGAGGCCCTTTAGGGAGTGAGTGAGTGCCAGGGAGGCCCTTTAGGGAGTGAGTGAGTGCCAGGGAGGCCCTTTAGGGAGTGAGTGAGTGCCAGGGAGGCCCTTTAGGGAGTGAGTGAGTGCCAGGGAGGCCCTTTAGGGAGTGAGTGAGTGCCAGGGAGGCCCTTTAGGGAGTGAGTGAGTGCCAGGGAGGCCCTTTAGGGAGTGAGTGAGTGCCAGGGAGGCCCTTTAGGGAGTGAGTGAGTGCCAGGGAGGCCCTTTAGGGAGTGAGTGAGTGCCAGGGAGGCCCTTTAGGGAGTGAGTGAGTGCCAGGGAGGCCCTTTAGGGAGTGAGTGAGTGCCAGGGAGGCCCTTTAGGGAGTGAGTGAGTGCCAGGGAGGCCCTTTAGGGAGTGAGTGAGTGCCAGGGAGGCCCTTTTAGGGAGTGAGTGAGTGCCAGGGAGGCCCTTTAGGGAGTGAGTGAGTGCCAGGGAGGCCCTTTAGGGAGTGAGTGAGTGCCAGGGAGGCCCTTTAGGGAGTGAGTGAGTGCCAGGGAGGCCCTTTAGGGAGTGAGTGAGTGCCAGGGAGGCCCTTTAGGGAGTGAGTGAGTGCCAGGGAGGCCCTTTAGGGAGTGAGTGAGTGCCAGGAGGCCCTTTAGGGAGTGAGTGAGTGCCAGGGAGGCCCTTTAGGGAGTGAGTGAGTGCCAGGGAGGCCCTTTAGGGAGTGAGTGAGTGCCAGGGAGGCCCTTTAGGGAGTGAGTGAGTGCCAGGGAGGCCCTTTAGGGAGTGAGTGAGTGCCAGGGAGGCCCTTTAGGGAGTGAGTGAGTGCCAGGGAGGCCCTTTAGGGAGTGAGTGAGTGCCAGGGAGGCCCTTTAGGGAGTGAGTGAGTGCCAGGGAGGCCCTTTAGGGAGTGAGTGAGTGCCAGGGAGGCCCTTTAGGGAGTGAGTGAGTGCCAGGGAGGCCCTTTAGGGAGTGAGTGAGTGCCAGGGAGGCCCTTTAGGGAGTGAGTGAGTGCCAGGGAGGCCCTTTAGGGAGTGAGTGAGTGCCAGGGAGGCCCTTTAGGGAGTGAGTGAGTGCCAGGGAGGCCCTTTAGGGAGTGAGTGAGTGCCAGGGAGGCCCTTTAGGGAGTGAGTGAGTGCCAGGGAGGCCCTTTAGGGAGTGAGTGAGTGCCAGGGAGCCCCTTTAGGGAGTGACAGGGAGCCCCTTTAGGGAGTGAGTGAGTGACAGGGAGCCCCTTTAGGGAGTGAGTGAGTGCCAGGGAGCCCCTTTAGGGAGTGAGTGCCAGGGAGGCCCTTTAGGGAGTGAGTGAGTGCCAGGGAGGCCCTTTAGGGAGTGAGTGAGTGCCAGGGAGGCCCTTTAGGGAGTGAGTGAGTGCCAGGGAGGCCCTTTAGGGAGTGAGTGAGTGCCAGGGAGGCCCTTTAGGGAGTGAGTGAGTGCCAGGGAGGCCCTTTAGGGAGTGAGTGAGTGCCAGGGAGGCCCTTTAGGGAGTGAGTGAGTGCCAGGGAGGCCCTTTAGGGAGTGAGTGAGTGCCAGGGAGGCCCTTTAGGGAGTGAGTGAGTGCCAGGGAGGCCCTTTAGGGAGTGAGTGAGTGCCAGGGGAGGCCCTTTAGGAGTGAGTGAGTGCCAGGGAGGCCCTTTAGGGAGTGAGTGAGTGCCAGGGAGGCCCTTTAGGGAGTGAGTGAGTGCCAGGGAGGCCCTTTAGGGAGTGAGTGAGTGCCAGGGAGCCCCTTTAGGGAGTGAGTGAGTGCCAGGGAGCCCCTTTAGGGAGTGAGTGAGTGCCAGGGAGCCCCTTTAGGGAGTGCCAGGGAGCCCCTTTAGGGAGTGAGTGAGTGACAGGGAGCCCCTTTAGGGAGTGAGTGAGTGACAGGGAGCCCCTTTAGGGAGTGAGTGAGTGCCAGGGAGCCCCTTTAGGGAGTGAGTGCTAGGGAGCCCCTTTAGGGAGTGAGTGAGTGCCAGGGAGCCCCTTTAGGGAGTGAGTGAGTGCCAGGGAGCCCCTTTAGGGAGTGAGTGAGTGCCAGGGAGCCCCTTTAGGGAGTGAGTGAGTGCCAGGGAGCTGCTTTAGGGAGTGAGTGAGTGCCAGGGAGCCCCTTTAGGGAGTGAGTGAGTGCCAGGGAGCCCTTTAGGGAGTGAGTGAGTGCCAGGGAGCCCCTTTAGGGAGTGAGTGCTAGGGAGCCCCTTTAGGGAGTGAGTGCTAGGGAGCCCCTTTAGGGAGTGAGTGAGTGCCAGGGAGCCCCTTTAGGGAGTGAGTGCCAGGGAGCCCCTTTAGGGAGTGAGTGAGTGAGTGCCAGGGAGCCCCTTTAGGGAGTGAGTGACAGGAAGGCCCTTTAGGGAGTGAGTGAGTGCCAGGGAGCCCCTTTAGGGAGTGAGTGAGTGCCAGGGAGCCCCTTTAGGGAGTGAGTGACAGGCCCCCTCCAGCCGCCGCCGCTCCCCCACCCCCCTTACCTCGTAGCAGACCTCAGGATCAGCGGCGACCCGACCAGTAAGAGCGGGCGCCGGACGCACCCGCTCGATATGCTGAAGTGATGTCACTTCCGCATATCAGTGTGGGCGCTGGGTCCTAGCGCCCCGCACGATTGGTCGCCAGCTTGCCGCCTGATCCTGAGGTCTGAGTGACGCGGCGGCTGGAGGGAGCCGCTGCAAGAGGGGGCCGGGCGGAGATCCGTGGCCCCCCAGGACAGATTGGGGGCACGTGACCCCCCAAAATAGGGCTAGCGACGCCCCTGGTCCTATCACACTGTCTGTAGTGCATCAGGTTCCGTCGGGATATCGCAGTCGAAGCCCTTGCATTTACAGGGCAACGTTTGCCTTGACAAAGGCAGTGAGGCATACTTTCATGGCACAAAATACCTCACTTTGAGGTCTCAGCGCACCTATTGTGTGATGAGACTTGATGAATAATCACATCGCAACATACTGTTGAAAGTGCAAAAAAAGCCAAATATGCAGTCAGGCTGCAGCCATTTGCTCGTTTTGCAAAGTACAAAGAATTTTCAAACACTACCTCCCTATCACTAGAGCAAATGGACAGAATAACTATCAGGTATAGATTTCAGGATCTCATAGCTAGCCATAAAAAAAAAAAAAAAAAATGCAGTCCAGATCATGGCTCCATGAGGTACACAGGAGATACCCATAGATTATTTGTAATATTT